>NW_009622728.1:8064-64998 GCF_000690535.1 Cariama cristata
AAGAAGAGGTTTAGAGTGCAGCATAAAGGGTGCTGTCCTTATGACATACAATAATAGGCTGAAGTTGTTCATCAACACTCTTAATTTTCATAAGATCTGGATACGTGCCTTTGCAAGTCTCATTGGAAGCAGGATTTGTTGATCTGGAACTTTTACAGAAATATCTGTGAAGTTCAGTGTATTATTTTTCTTATGCTAGTTTCTTTCTTTTTGAAAATGAAATGCATACCAATCTTATAAAATGGACAAAACATTGTTGATTGGCTGCCAGGAAGGTTATATTTAAACTTACTGGAAAAAAAAAGTATTTTCAAGATGCTTGGTAAGATCTTTGGGCGTTTTTTTATCACCACTCCTCTTCACTAGTCCTGATGCAGTCAGGTTTTTTTCCTTTCATCAGTAAGGGAAAAATGGAACCTGTGCTCAGAAGCTATAGACCTGACTGATGGCATACTGCTTACTAGGCTGGTATATGTAGGAGTGATTAGATGCAAGTTCACGATGGTCATGGGGAGGAGTATGTGTAGATATGTTTAGGGCAGAAGTTGCTATCAGTTGGGGGGTGTGTGTGTGCAAAAAGACCAACGTAGACATGTAAATGGAGAAGCTGAGTACCTGGCAAATGCTGTGATTGTTCCTATGGTCCTTTGGTTTGTTTTGGTTTTTTACTGGAGGGGAAGGAATAAGAACAAATCTTGGTCTCTTTTTTTTTTTAAAAAAAAAAGGCAAGAAACTGATGACACATTATGATTTGTAGGGCCAAGAAGCATGGTGAGGTATGAGCAATAACATCTGACTTGCTACATTGCGACTACAAGGCTTCATTTTTTTTTTCCTCTTTGCACCCCGCCCCCCCCCAATGCAAAACTGTGATCTGTTGTTTCTGATTAAACGTGTTGCAAGCTGTGTGCCTTTAGAAAATTGCAAAATACTCTCTCCCCACGCCTTCATTCCTCGTGCTCTCTATTGCCCAATGTGGAAGCTGTGGCTCTATGGGGATTTACCATTTCCTCTTAGGATCACCTGTGCTGTGGCTTAAATAAAAGTTTGTTTCTTCAGCTGTCTGACTTTCGAGTTTTGTTTCTGATTAAACGTGTTGCAAGCTGTGTGCCTTTAGAAAATTGCAAAATACTCTCTCCCCACGCCTTCATTCCTCGTGCTCTCTATTGCCCAATGTGGAAGCTGTGGCTCTATGGGGATTTACCATTTCCTCTTAGGATCACCTGTGCTGTGGCTTAAATAAAAGTTTGTTTCTTCAGCTGTCTGACTTTCGAGTTTATCTGACTCAGGTTGACCCCTTGGTTTTATAATGAGCTAGTTTATTTGCTTGTGCAAATTGGGTTTTCTTAGACAGAAATATAACAGACTGTAAAGAGGCCAATCTTTTGATCATTTCACCTCCGGAAGGGGGAAATCTGCAATGCTTTTCGGCACTCACTGGGCACTCTCTGGGTTGTTAATAACATTAAGTTACTGTTCCTGAACACTTTGTTGTAGGATTTTTTTTTTGTTTTTTTTTTAATACCATGTTGTAAAAGTCTGGTGTGTAGAAAAATGTTGTTTCTTCTGTCGACGCTAGAAATATTGATAGGGTTTAGAAGGTAATTACTTTTCTATTCACAGGAAATACAGAGCCTTTGCTAGCAACCAGTCTGACTATTTCTAATTCTTCAAATATATCTGTGTGTTACACCTATAGTCATGCATACAGGGAAGCACGAGGCAGAATGCTGGAAGAAAAGGAGTAGTAAACAGTTTGTGAAAATGGTGCCAGTTTTTCCTCGATGGGCCTCGGTCCTCTAATATAGCCTAACAAAGCTGGGAGCGATGTGCCAAAATATCTTTTTAATAAACAACATAGGCAGTAGGAAATAAGACTGGTCAGGGCTTGTTTTTCTGGCTCAGGGCCTCATTCCAACCTGTTGCAACCAGCTATTGAACGTCTATGGGGACACCCCCATGCAAGAGGCCCCATGGAGGAAAGGAACTTTTACATTTCTGTTTGACTGGGATCCTTGCCAGTGGCTAAGTTCAAAGTGCAGTTTCCAGTAATTTGCTGTTACCACTCTGCATGTTTGATAGGCCAGGACAGAAGCATGCAACCCGAAGTAATATTTTCTGATTTGTGACATTTCTCAAGATATGAATGGAGGTTGCTGAGGCACTAAAACCTGGAAGGGTTTTCCTGACTGCAACACCTTTGATGCTTTCCTTTTGTCCTCTTGTGTAGCCCCCTTCCCTCCCCCAACTCCTCCCTTAGGTCATGTTCCCTGCTGTTGTCAGATCTGTATTTGGATGACATTCATATTGATTGTTTCCCTGTGCAAACACTGTGCGGCTGTTCTTATGCAACCAGAAAAATCCTATTGATTTACTGAGTGTGAGGGTTATTTAGATTGATATCCTTCTGTAGTAGTGATAGCACTTTCATCTCTTCTTAGAATTGTAGTTAACCTTTTCATTTTTGGGGGAGGGGATGCAAAATAATTTCTTTTGCCCTGTTAACTGTGGTAAGAGGGAGGTAAGCACAGGGAGAAGCCAGCAGAATAGCTACTGTTCTCTCTAACATATGCAGTTGTAGGCCATGTGTATGCCATTGTGGTTATGGAAGAAGCATCCTCTATAATTAAGATTATATAAGCATTCCTATTGTAATCCTTTGTTTTCAGCTTTTCAAAACTTGCCTCTTTTGGGCTGATATTTTCCTGGCTTGCTCTCTGCCATGTCACAACTTATTTATTTATTTTTCCAAGCAGGGATACAAATGTTGGAGAGAGCTGAGGAAATGGACCTCTCTTGCCTGTTTGAAAAAAGCTCTTGATGTTTTTGAAAAATAGATCCAGAGTCAAAATGAGCTTTAGGTGGAAAGTTGCCTGGATGTGACTGTCAAACAGGGGAAAAGGCTTTTGGTGAACGCTATTTTTGTTACTGAATAATCTACATTTGTACGAAAAGTAATGCAAATGTGCTGTGTGAGGGCAGAGCTGATGTGGTAAGGGCAGCCTTAAATGCTTAAAATCTTAACTCCCTTTTTTTACAGCTGAAGTATGCAGACTTCCTAGATATGAAGGGGCATCGGGGTGTTAGTACAGCTACCTGCAAAAGCAGAGCAGTAGGAAATTTAAAGTTGCAGTATTCAGTTCTAACTGCACCCCTACAGGAAAATGAATACTTACATGAACAGAAGCTAAGTACTGAAACTGTGTTGTGCTGATTTTGCACTGAAGCTTCACTTTTTTGCTGAAACTGTCATCTCGCCTCTGTTTTGAAAACTAAATAAAATTCCTTTGATTAGTATGTAGCTAGAGTTTTCAAATAAATAAGAAAGCAAATACCTTTCTTCCAGAGTGCACTGACAGGTGTTCACTCAGTCCAAGCACTCATGAGGTTTTAATCATTAAACTAAACAGTTCCTTGAAAGCAGAGGAATTTGGAGTTAATTCTGATCTTTATACTTGTGCTGATCGCTTCATATCCACTACAGTGTGTCCACTGTGGTGACATACATGGGACTGCCTAAAGAGCAAGCTGAAGGAAACACTGAGAACATATTTTTGAGCTGAATGTTTCAAATACTGTAATTGGAATTGCATTATTCATGATTAGTGCCTTTTTTCCAATGTTTAGTCAAAAATTCTCTGGGGGGCAGTGACAGAAAGCATTGAGTAGCAAATAATCACAAGATGATCTATGGTGGCAATTAATTTGCCCGCGAGTGCAGTGCATCACTGGTACCGGGGTGTTCATCATGTGGCAGGCAGCTGTGTTCCATTGCTGGATGCTCAGCCCTCCTCTGTAACCAGCTCCAGTGCGTTGGCCTCCCTCTGTTTTGATTTTTTTTTTTTTTTTTTTTTTTTGGCCAGAAGGATAGGAGCATAGTGGAAGGGAGAAACCTGCAGCCTAGTCTGTGACTTTTTTTTATTAATTACGTGCAAGAATAATTCACCAAAGGCTGGCTGCACAAATTTGTTAAAACCACAATCTCCTGTGGGTAACAAAGCCTCTGGCTGTGTTACAAGCACTGTGAAGTGATTGAAGAATGTCGGGTTGCAGCATGAGACCAAACAGCAGGTAAACAAAAGGAGCATGCCATATTCAAATGAAGTAACTCCTCATAAACCTGGAGGATTGCAGTGAACTTTGTGCAGCTGTGTTGCTATGTAGCTTCCTGGCCAAGAGAAGCACCAAAGCTGTTACAATGAATGTCTGTAATGGGTTACTACATTGAACTTGCAACCTAACTGTATTGAGGAAGATGTAGGACTCACTAGATCACAGAGGAAGTTTTCAGTATAATCCTTTGTGTATTCATTGTTGATATGTGAAACCAGAATAATATTCAAGAGGCTTTCTTTGGTCTCCATAATGTTTGTTCAAATGTGAATTGTACAGAGGGAGTTGGTTTTCTACTTTGAGGTTGTCCGTAGAAAACAAGACATCGTGAAAGAAGGAACGTGTCCTGTTGCTCACCGTAACAATAAACGTTGCAGATGATTCAATGATCTGTAAAGTTCAGTGTGAGTCTTAATCGCATAGTGAAATTTATGAGAACAGAGCAACTGTCACACTAGATTAGATCAAAGGTTATTGTGACCAACTATCCTGTCTCCAGCAGAGGCTGGTGAGAGGGATTGGGAAAAGAGCCTGAGAAAAGAGGTAGGTATTTGAAAATATCTTTCCCCTGCTGTATCTTTTCAGTTTGACAGAGTTGTATAGCAGCTTCCTGGTCTGATGTTTGCATTCAGACCATTGTGCTTGATAGCTGCTGCTGGACATATTTGTCATTCATTTCTCTGATCTCCATTTGAACCTACATGCTTCTTTGCCTCGACCAGCCCCTGTGGGTACTGAGTTCCACACTATAATTTTTATGAAAAATGCACTTCCCTTTGTTTCTAAATTGCTGCCAGTTTAAAAAACAGGTTCCCTGCCTTCCTTTATTAGGTACAGTAAATAATTCCCTTTTTTACCACATCATTCCATTCATTATTTTCTCCGTGTTGATTCTGTCCACTCTTAGCCAGGTGGCGTGTTCTAACTTATTTAATTTCTTCTTGTCCAGAAGTTGTCCTCTACCTGTTACTTTCCACACTACCTTTTTCTCTAATCTTTTCTAGTTCTACTGTATGCTTTGAGACACACGGTGCGGAGGTGAATGCAACACCATAATCAAAGGACCCTAATGTGTAGCCCATGGTGTGTAACCACATAAGGTTGCTTGTATGAGCAAATGCCTATGGACTTGAGCCAAAGGTTGAACTGATTAGCCTGAGAAGACCAGTACCGTCAGGCTTTGTCTGCGTGGTGTCAGAACAAGATAAAGCTGTACAAGTGCTCCTTGTTACGTGCTTTAAGTTCATCATCTTTGTTCTCAGGTTACAGCTGTGATGCCAAAGCTTTGGGTAAACCACACTTCAAGTTCCAGTACCTAAAATAGTGGGTGCCAAAAGAAAAAGATGATACTAGCTATGACGGGACGATGAAAGTCTGCGACATGCTGGGGGAGGAGGAGGGGAGAAGTTCCTAACTTGTTCAACAAAAAGCTGTTACATCCCGCCCCCCCCAGTCCTACAGTCCACAAGTTGGGTAGTTTTTCAGGGGTTTTCATGATGCTTTTTGCTTATTTGCATATGTGGATTTCTGCCTGTGAGTGCTGATGTGCACTGCCCTTAAAAAGTGATTTTTGTAGTGGAAGATGATGGGGATGTATGTTTGAGACTCCTCTCAGATCTTGGCTTCACGGAGCACTGAAAGCTCCATGCGCTTCAGTAACAACCATTTGCACAAGCCTTACAACGCAGCAAAAATTCAAGTGGTTCCTTTTGTGGCAATGCTACAAGTCAATAATTTGAGCTCGGATTGTGTCCATGTCCAGTGAAGAGCGAGGATTACATCCCCCCTTCCCCTTGCTGTCCTGCATAGTGAATCCAGACCCATTCCCCGCAGGGAGCTGAGCAGGCTAAAGGAAGGGAGTGTTGTCCTCTTGGGAGCTGTTAAGACATCCGCTCCCCCCAGGAAAGAGGAGGGAGGAATTCCGACAATTCCTTGCGAAGCTATTCCAAGGACAGAGCACTTACACCCTACCAGCTAATCAGGGCTGTTCCTGCAGGCTTCATTTTAGCATCTGGACTTCAGTAACTCTTTTAAGCCTAGTTTTGTACTGAGGCTTACTGTGAATTTAGATCCAAACCATTGCTTGAGTTGCATATCCAAAATAAGCATTGTTAACAAAAGCCAAGTGCCTTATGCATTTTATTCAGTGCTAAGAGCAGCTTGACTGCTAATATTTCATGTGCTGAAAGAAATGGAGCTGCAGTGTTTCAAGCTAATTCTGGAATTTTGAAGCATATCCTGCATGGCAAACTGTAATGCCCGTGATTATGCTAGTGGCAATCGGTTTGAGGTCAGTGAGACATGGGTGTGTAAAGATACAGGGTTGAGTCCTTATAAGAAGACAAGTGTGCTTTGCTATGTTTGTTTAATATTGTACTATTAGTTTTTTAAAGTGCCTTTGTGTATAATGTCTGCCCATGTTACCTTTTAAAATTTTTTCCAGGTCTGCTACCTTTCAAATAAATCATACAGCAAAGCAAGAATTTATCCTGTCTCCTCCTAAAGCATGTAGGCTTAATACTTTTGCTGCCTTAAGTCATTCTAACAGTCATGGCATTAGAAAGGTTTAAACAAAATTCTGCTATATATCTCAGCAGTTACTTTGGAGAAATGCACGGGGAAGGGAAGAGCAAGATAAGAAAGGAGACGGTGGCTGTCTGAATCAAGGGCAAGAGGAGAGCACTTACCTATCTTGTCTTGCTGTGTCAGTCCAGCCTGAGTATCTGCATGAAGGAGCTTTGAGTCTTTCACTTTGTAGGAATCCACGGAACACAACTGGGTAGAACCAAGCAGGACTGAACTGGTCTGGAAGCTGAATTGCTTTGTGTGCCACAACAGTGTTTCTCTCCAGCTCCGGTGGAGCATTCTGGCTTAATGCAGCAGATGATAGCTTACACAAACAGAAGGAAAGCTCAGGTTTCCTTGCATTGCTTTTGCCGTTTATGCTCTAGATTTTACAAGGAATGTCTTTTTTTGTGTGTTGAATGAAAGGATTCTTAAGCGAAGGAGCAGATTATTTGTTCTGCAATGTGCACGTTGGTGAAAAGTGCAGAGTGATGGGTGTAGCCCATTTAATAGCTATTATTAAGCTCTATAGTATATGGGTGTAGCGAAAGCTTTAACTGGCATGGGTGGCTTTTTGGCAACTACAGGGATACAAAAAGAAATGGAACAACTGTACTGGTGTGTTAGAAGACAAGGCCCAGATAAGTTGTGTTACTAACCAGTAGGGAGAGCAATTAATGACCAGGTGGAGAGCATCTGTTCCAGGTGCAGAATCTGGGTATTGAAACAGCACTGACCTCAGGCACTCTGAGGTAACTTTTACAGTAGAGGAATTAATAGGAGTGGAATATGCAGATAAATGAAAGCCGACTTAGTGATGTCTGGCTATAATCCCTTTGTCACAACCTCCTTTATCTAATGCACTTATAAGCGTGTGGGTATCAAACTAAGTGTGAAAGGATTCTGAATTGTCTCTCATTTGTTGCTCCTTCTAGGGAGAAAACAGTGTTGATGAATGTATATCTGTAGACCGAGACAATAATTTGAGTATGTGTATAATGTGATATATTGTTATTGCTTGAAAGGTAGAAAGATGCCTGTCAGGAGATGATTCGCACAGCTTTTAATTGTCAAGTGGGATTCCAGGTGATTAAGTTCTGTGGAGACTTGATTAGATTTGCTATCTTCCCCCTCAACACCCTGGGATAATGGTTAGTTCATGATCGCAAGCTGTCTCTAATAATGGGATGAATCTATTAGTTGGATGTTTCTGCTAAAATTATGTGCAATAAAAGAATAGTTTAGAGTTGCCGGTCCATTACCATGCAAATGCTTTGGCTGTTAAGGTGGGATGAACAGATCAGATTGCAGGGTTGCCTATAGACTTGGGGACATGGGCTGTGTTGGCTTATAGTATCTTCACCTACAGGCTGTTGGGGACTGAGTTGCCCCTGGTTTGTTCTTTTGGAGTTGTTCTACTGTTGTTAAGGAATCAAGCATTTGGAAGCTAAAGAGATACAGTGGTCTCTAGTCTGGTGTCTAGGACACTTAGCTGTCTGGAGGGGGACTCCAGATCCTTGCCCCAATGAATATTTGGAATACAAATGTTTCACTTAATCTTTCTTCTCTTGTCCTGCTGTTTATACTTCCCCTATCATCAAACTTTTGGGATATGGGAACTGTATGAATACAGCTGTTGACTATGCCGGGGGTGCCTGCTCTACCTACCTGCTGCCAAGAAGTCTTTATGAAAGTTTTCTGGGGCTAGATCTTCTCTTGTGATCACAGGCAATGTGCTTTCTGGAGCAAGGCTTAAAAATGCAGTAGGCAGAAGAAAAATTAGCCTGAAAATCTCATCAGAAGAAAAAAGGAGCTGAGAAAATTGGTGCCTTGGGACTCTAAATTCTGAATTTATCTGCTGATGAAAATCTAGAGATGTACAGGATTAGTATTAGCTAGGTTGGGGCTTGAAGGCAGTTGGTGTTACCAGAGAGAGAGATGTGCCCAAATCCATCTTTTGGATTTAGCTTTGTATATTAACTCCTAGAAAGATGTAATGTGCTAACCACACAGTTAAGCTCAGAGCATCCCTTTCCTATTTCCCTTGGCAGCCAGTTTGTTTAACTGTAGGTCATGCCAGGAAGGAAAAAACTGAAACAAATCAAAGCTCCTCTTCATTTGTTAGTCTGACTTTCTCACCTGATACGTTGTGGTGCATCACCGTGGGAAGCTCAAATTCTGCCATATGCTGTGGGCTGTGAGACAACACAACCTGACTTACCCAGGCTGTGTCAGCTACAGGAAGTCTGAAAATGTGGTTTCCTGAAAAACAAGTGAAAGGAGGGGAAGTACGTAGTTTTTGTTTTCAAGATGGCATTATTGGAAACTCCATGAACACTTATGTCAAAATACCTATGAAGTAGCTATTTAGTCATAGGAATAGTTGCCATTTATTTACAAGGCATCTGTGCATGAATTAGGAAAAATCCTTTAACACGTGTCAGACCTCACAGAGATGAGTAATTCTGTGGAAATAGTGTGCATGTCAGACGTGACTGATCGCTTGTTACCCTGTACTCTCTCCTTTGTTTTTCAGTAAGACTCGAATATATGTGCTAGCAATAATTCAGCATAAACCAGGCAGTGTCTGGTATAATCCACTTGTCTCTTGCATTTCAGTAGAAGATGCAAGATTTTCTTACCGAGAAAGTACTTCCTTGACAAAAATCAAATGGTGAGGCAGTTTTCTAGTTGGTGTTAGCTCGTAAGCATTGGTTTGCATCAGTTTAGGACCTAATCTTTTTACTTTTAGGTTAATAACAGCTATCTTAAAAATGTATTTTCCAAAATGCATAAGCACTTGTTGGTGAAACCACCCTGTGCTGTGCAGGGGCAGTTGTGATCGTTACCTTTCCTAAATTTCTTAATTCTATGTGTAGAATATAAAGCTTTTAATTTCAGCACCTGTGGTCTAAGGTAGGAGTGGGATCTGTGGCACATGGCTGATGCGTGAGGCTGGGAACTGGCATCAAACTCCGTGCCGCTCTTTAGGCTCCATATGTTAACACCAGTTCTAATTACATTGATGAACTTCTGTATCTGAGTATGTATAGTTTAAATACAGGCAGAAAGTAAATGTATGGCACGCAAAATGATGGGTATCTGCAGAGAGCTTTAACGTGAAGATATGCAACTTCTGCGAGCAAAGAAACATCTGGAGATGCCAGCAATTAGAAATCAGAGTATAGTTTGTTTGGGTGTGGGTTTGGTTTTTTTATAGCAGACAGAGCGGCAAGGGAAGATAAAATAGGTTAGACACCTTGTCCCTACTGAAGATACTGACAGACTGAGGGACTGCAGCAGACCTTGCTGCCCCATGTGTTTCTGCAGGGATTGCAATCCAGCCAGGGCAGCAGTAACCCTGCGTGATTTGAGAGAAAGCAAGCAGAAACTGCAGTCCTGTTTGCAGTGAGCTAATTTGATTTGTCCCTTATCTGCCAGAGTAGTTGCAGCCTCCAGAGCAGTTGTGGGGTAGCTCTGTGTCCAGTTCTTCCCTGGACTTGCACTGTTGGGAATTGGTCAGCCAATTGTAGAGAAAAAGTGTTTCTCCTGGGCCTCTATTAAATCTCTTCGCTTTGAGCTCCCTACTGAGGCAGGTGGCTTATGCTGGGCATGTCATTTTGACAGGCAAAAAGGGCTAAACTGTGCACCTTGAACATGTACAGATATGCACTAAATGCAGACCAGAAGAGCACCAGTGCTGTAAAAGCTCAGCTGGGAGTCTTGCATCATAAGCCAAAATTTCATGGTCCTTCAGTGCTGTGTTTATGCATAGATTATGCACAGGGATGACTTTGGTGCTTTGTGAAATCAGTGTTGCAGACACCTGAAATAGTGGATTTTTATAAAAATCTGTGCAGGGTATATTTATTAATTCATCAGCCAAGGATTGTTGACATAATATAAGCACTCTCTTATACGCTCATGAGTTGTTCTGCATATTTGTGGTTAGAAGTGTGTCTGTGCCTGAAGAATATATATGGTAACAGAAGTATAGATATGCAAGGATAGCTGTTTAGTTCCTGAAGCTCGTGTGTATACTGTCAATCTTCTGAAGTGAATGTGTAGCGTCTGTTTGTTTCATAGTTCACTTGTAGCATAAATATCAAGATCAGTACTTTGCTGTTCACCAAAATATCCGAATCCTACATCATGCTTTGTACAAAGCCCCTGTATAAGCAAGGCACTTGAAAGTTTTACCTGCAGAAAAGCTTCCTGTTCAGACTTTGTCAACGCATGCATGAAGTGCAAGAATTACTGTTGACAGGGAACACTTTATTATGGGGTAAAAGATCCTCTTAATAATGTAAGGTCAGCGGCCTGTGAGTGAAGAATTTCTTATGCACATCAACACACAAATGTTTGATGCCTAATCCTTTAATATGATTTTTATGGATTGATTTCAACAGGAATTCAAGGACAAATTTTCAGTAGCTGAATAGCCTTCAAGCAACAAGCTGACTTGGTTGGAATTCATGCTCAAAAATTATCTCACTCTAGTTGTGTTTTAATTTTTGTGATTGCTATATGCCAGTGGCCCAATCCTGTAGCTCATCTTCTAGTTTTTACTACTCCTTACTGAAGCAAATTCCTATTGACCTTTTTGAGTATTTTGCTAAACTAAGTATTTTTGTTTATAGAGGGGCTATATAGAATGGTTTCCAACATTCTAATGGAGATGTCTTTAATGCTTCATTTATAGCATTGTACTTTGATATTTGCAAATTATTGGAAAGTTACGAAAAGCTTTGTGATAAAAGATAGTTCTGTCTCCCCAAATGCTTGCTTGCTGTTGAATTTACATCTCTTTCAGGTAGTTATTGAATATCCCAGAGCATTTCCTCTAAGAGCAGTGGCTGTAAAGTTTCACGCTGTGGACCAATGGAGACAGCAAATCTGTGCTATCTAATTTAAGCTTGTGTGTGAATGCTTACATAGCTGTATGCTGCAGTGACTTAGAACAGTTTGGGATTAGAAGCATAATTTGCTGTTATTTTGTGTTAATTTTATTGGTAAATTAATGGATAATTTCCAGGAGACATTTCCTAATGTAAACATGTTTTCTTATCCCTGTGTTTTTAGTGGTAGGGACTAAGCTAAGAAATTAGATAAGCTAAGCTTTCAAAGTAAAGCATGAATGAGGATGATCTTTACTCAGATGTTAAGTGAATTCACTGATGTCTGGGAAGGCGTAAAAATAAATAGTATCTACTTAATGAAATGGAATCAGACACATTATAGTTTCATAAACTTTGAAAAAACTGCCTAGATACAACCTTTCACTGTGACTTAGTTTGTGATGCATGCTTTCAGTAACGTGTGGCTGTAAATCTCCTTCAGGAGCTACTCAGTGGAGTCTACTTCATCCAGTATTGGTAGTCTGAGACTTCAGTGTCACTTAATCATGCTACAGGGATCTAATGTTAAGAGTTTTGCATTAACTCTTTGTTTCATCAAAAGGCATCTCTAAAATTGCAATTATTAATTGAAAATAGAAAAATTCTTGCAAATATTTGTGATCAAGCTACTAAGCTAAGCTAGCTTAGGAGTACCTGAATAACATCTGGGGTATTCTGTCATGTGTGCAGTTGTGTGGGGTTTGGTTGTTTTGGTGGTTTTTTGTTGTTTGGCCTATTTTTTTTTTTTATCCCCTCCCCTGTGACATGAACTACACTGAGAGATTCTAGCTACCCCCAAAGATTTTGGTTGTTTGATATCCTGGGACCCTGGTGTCTTAGGACAGGCAATAACAACATGTGGATGACTCTGTCATATGTGTTAGTCTGAGCTGACAACGTTTCATTGCCATATGGTTTGTCAGTCTTGTAAAGCTACTACTGATTCAGAACATAATTTCCATTGTATGTGTGCTCAACAGCCTTTTTGCTTTCAGCTGGACTAGGTGAATTCTCTTGTATGGCAAATTGTAATTAGTTTGAGAGTAAACTTGTAGTCTTTCAGTAATTTCTCAGTGAGAGTCTGTCCTGAATGGCTGTAGAGCTCTGGCTTGTTATCCTGAGACTTGCTTCGTCCTCCTTCCCTTCCAAAAATAACCTTATAGCTGTAAGTCTGCCCAAATTTTCTAAGCTGTCACTACTTTTCTGTTCTGTGTTAGAATATTTTTCTCCTCTATCTCAATCTTGTGTGGAAAATAGCCCTTCTCTGAACTGTCATGTAGTTTGTAGTGAGCTCAGCAAGAAGAGACATCTAAAAGCTACTAAAAACATCAAGTGCTTCAAAATCAGCTGTTGTCAGAAATAAAGATACCTTTTGGTTTAAGTGATGGCTAAACTTTTTCCAGCTGTTGCTCTTGTCAAAGAATTGTAATTTGGAAGGAAGTGAAGATTTTTCACTATACCGTTCCTCCACCTGAGGTACTGCTTTAGTTCATTGCACTCCGGATATTCACTCATCTCTCTGAGCAGAGGAGCTGGACACAGGTTTACTTTGTTTAGTGTGTGAGTTCTGCCTGGCCCACCCTGTTTACTGTGATCTGTCTGTTCAAGGACAGTGAACCTCTTAGACTATGCCTGCATTACTTGACCCAGGAGGTCTTCCCAGTCCCTGGGACTAGGTGTGTGTGCCAGACATGGCCTGAATCTGTATTAGTGTGAGACTCCGGGCTCAAACTGACTTCCACTTTCCCCTTGTTTCTCCTTTGAGGCAATCCGGGTGAATACACTGGATATGAGCCTTAACATACTCCGACAGGTCCTAGATCTGGATCGTTTGAAGGCAGAGAGGGAATGTCAGGACTGGAAAGAATGCCAGACTATCACCAGGAGGGATCTGGGCAAGACCTTAGAAGACCTGTTACCTGCAAAATATCTGAAGAGATTTAATCTGTTTAATTTCTCAAGTTTCTTGGATTTGTTTTATTGCAAACCTTCTGGTCATTTTACATAATGTTGCGAAGATTATGCCATAGATTCTTTGTGTTATCCCTGGAAGATGTGGGCAATTCCCAGGAGAGGAGAGATTTTTAAAGATACTTTCAGTAGCTCAAAATTAATTGGGCTTTCTTTATTGGGGCATATTGGCCACTGTAAGTTCTGAACATTACCTACATTTCTGCTAATGACTGGGACTTTACTGTCATTGCTGATACTGCATTTCTGGCACTGTATTGGCTTGAATATCTGTGCCCAAAACAAAAGCATTCAGTTTGTTTTTCCAGAAAATGTTTCTTGTGCTGAGTTACTATATTGCTGTCTGAAAATCTGAGCTTTATACAAAAATTACTCAGGGTTTTTTTCTTTCCTTCTGTAGGTAAGAATATTTAACAATATAGGAAAAATGTAGAAAATGAGCTTGGTGTTTTTGTGTGTGTTTTTTTAAACTTGGATTTTTTAATGTGTGGACAATCAGGCAGAATGGAACGATAAGCACGAATAAGTATATGCGGTGGCTATGAAGTAGGAGGCTTGAAACGTCCATTTTACTCTCAGCTTCCTTTACATCTATTTGTGACCTAGTAGGCCTGTGCTAAAACTAATTTTATTCTACAATCTAGGGGCAGAAAATGACACCAGCAAAACTTTCAGGTAGTCTGCTCTAGTAGCAGCTGCAGCAATCAAAGGCATTCAGTGCCTTTCCTGCAAGGAAAGGGTTATCTAGCCTCTCAAATGTGAGAGCACACCCTGCTCTAGCCTGCGGGCACACAGATAATAATAACATGGAAGGATGGCAGCCTGCGCTCTGGAACGGTTTATGAGGAGGAAGTCCGCAATTACATATTTCTGGGCAAACATTAACCAAGACTGAAGCCTAGCTTCGAAGAAAAACAACAGACTGGAACCTCCAGTAATATAGCTGTTATGTGGACTGGAAACAGCAGTCAAACATTCATGTAGCATTAGGAACAAAGTAAGAATAGCCTGACAGCAAAGCAAAAGGCTTGATAATATTAGCATATCCTGGTGTGCGCTTGCAGAAAGTATCTCTTTCCTGACCCAGCCCTCCAGTGATATTGGAAACAGCAAGATTTTTTTTTTTTAAGTACTCTCTAGCTTTGTGAAAACAGACCTAAGCCAAAGTAATGGAACTATTGTTTGCTGTGCTCACAGCCTAATCCATTTATATTGGTGGTTTCGGAGCTTACCACCCCACACTGAAGTTTCTCCTTTAAAAAACAAGTTACTTTGGGCATCTCTCAATCACTGCGGTTACCATGCTAGAAACAATTGCTATTCTCTGCTGTGGTTTTGTAAAGTAGCAGTCTTATTTAGAGCTTTGTGTGCTAAAGTCAGATATGCCTATTCTATTATAGGCTCTGTGTAGCTAAAAATGGAATTGTTACACTAAAATTAAGTAGACAGCCAAATGATACATACTTCCTCTCCTTTGTTTTTTCTGACAGACCACAATTACTGCAAAGAAGCTGTCCACTCATTACTGCAAGCTCTGGGGAAAAGCAGGAGTGACAGAATATAGACCAGTATAGGAGAGGAGCGTTAGTCTAAAGAGACACTTGCTGTGGCAAGCATAATACGTAAATTCCGAAGTTAAGCACTTTGGAAAAAATCCAAAAGATGGAGATACATACATTACTGCTGCTAGGGGGGGAAGGAAGGCAATCTTAAATGTCTCCATAGAGAATATTTACTTGGCTTTTTTCCTTTCCTTTTTTTAAAGGGCAAGACAGCTGTGACTGAGAAACCTTACATTTGGATTAGACTATTTGAATCTGGTTTAATGGTAAAAGTTAGTTTATTCTGTTTTTAGCTGGGCTAAAATAGACTACAGATTTCAGGAGATAAGTTTAGTGTCCTAACATCATTCACTGCTAGGGCAGACACATACCTACCTACTCCTGCTAGCAACCTGGACTCATGAACATCCAATAGCCCTTAGGAAAACTAAAATGAAGTTACTGGCTCAGCTGACTTCATGGTGGACAGTTGTTCCTGTCCCAGTGCCTGTCTTCACAATCAGTACTGATTAATAGTCGTGCTGCAACCAATACTCCACAGTGAGACTGGAATGGAAAATGCAGTCTTGGGGACTCTGTTGTGCAGTCCCTCACAACAACAATATATCTCGAAAAAGCAGCTGATCCTACTTTGCCTGCTCTGATGATGGACAGCTGTGTTCTTTGCTTTTGTCTTTTCCCTTCTCTCCTGTGCCTGATACTGCACATTTTGTAATGCCAAAGCAGCTTTTAAAAGCCCCTGCCCCAAGTATTTTAGCAGGTTAATCTCCTAGAAGTATTTTAACAAAACACAAAGTAAACAGTGATTTCTGTCATGGAATGATTTCTGCTGTGTTTATGCTTGCATTTTGAAAACTCAGAATATTACTAGATAAGTACCAGTAGATTATTTTAGGTACACCTGAAGAGATCCGTTTCTGCTGTTTTGGAAAGAGCCAGGTTCAGAGGGTTAGAAAGAACTGGCCTGTTGTGATGAGTATAGTATATTGTAATAAATGAATAAAGAATACTGACTCCTAGATAGGTGTCCCTCTAAATATTTCAATCTAAGATAAACCCATTGTTGTCTTAAAACAGGGAAGATGATTAATGGGAGAATGGGAGGGGACATAGTTTCACCTCTTGTTGTAAGAGGAGTAAAAGTCTTAAGCTTGACAAAAAACTGCCTTTTTTTTTTGTTTTGAGGACAGACAAATCATGGACAGCTTACAGATAAGAGCTGCACAGGTCTTTTGGATTTTCATTTTGTAGTTTATTGCATCTTTCAAATTATGTTCTTGAAGGCTGAACCTGGACTTAAGTTAATCTTTCAATGATGTGTCTATATAAGCCTTTATAGGTTCGTATT
The DNA here is from genome assembly GCF_000690535.1 of Cariama cristata. Classification (NCBI taxonomy): domain Eukaryota; kingdom Metazoa; phylum Chordata; class Aves; order Cariamiformes; family Cariamidae; genus Cariama; species Cariama cristata. Next base: position 24,522 of record NW_009622728.1, read on the forward strand.
GTTATCTCCTGAATGGCAGCAAATTTGGTCCCTGCTGAAGTAGACTGTCTTCTACTAGTATGTCCTTCTCCTTCAGGAACCTTAGCATGTCAGTGAACCAGCAAAGGATGAAAATCTAAGCAGAACATTCAAGTCAGATTTTTTTTTTTCCTGTTTAAAATGTTACTCATTGCGTTGTCGTTCATAATCATCTTCCCGTGTGACAGGATGGGCTCGTCAGATCCCAGAGTGATAAAGCTGAATTTGTCAGCTCCTAGAGGGCCAAAGTAAGCATCCTTCTGACTAACAGTCTTTGAGCACTGTGTCAGGAGTGGTGTGAATTTGGAGCTACGTGCTGTTGAGTGGCACAGAAAATATGGTTGTGTAAGTGTGGTTAGTGGTTGGTTAATCACTTCTCTCATTCTCTCTCTGCTTTCTGTGCTCTTTGCTCTGTACGTGAGAGCACAAAGGAGGATTTGGATGTAACAATGCAACCTCTTCATCTTTTCCTAACTGAATCAATGCTGTTGTCCATTTCTGGAAGTTGTCTTTGGTCTTCTCTAAAGGACCATCAAGACATGAGAGACATCTTTTGACCTTGCAGTGTGGAAGCTGGGACTTGTAACGTTCTCCTGCCCGCTGGGAGCTCTGCCTGATGGCTCTTCCATCTTTGCTTACGTCAAAACATGAGATTGCTCAGGTGTTTTCCTGTATAAGCTTCCCCTTTAAAAGGGGAACTTCCCATGAAGAATCTGTTTACTATCTGATGGTCCCTATACTCAGCTGACCCCATAAGCCAAAATTAAATGCAAACATTTGATGAGAGCTTCCAAAGGGAGAGGGAGCCCTGAACTCAGTATCTGATTTGGAAGAGGGCTTTTATCATCTTTATGCTGGAGGTCAGTGTTGATAATAACAATGAATTAAGCAGATCTTCAATGGGTGCAGTGGTTACCTTGCGAATGAAACAAAACGTGAAGAATCACCTGATAACTTACCAGCGGTAGTGAACATACCATATGATACATTACGCTGTCTCAAATAGTCTCATTTTGACTCCCTAATGCATTGCTTCTTACCAGCGGTAGTGAACATACCGTATGATACATTACGCTGTCTCAGAGAGTCTCATTTTGACTCCCTAATGCATTGCTTCAGAGCGCAGGCCTTTTCAACATTGGGTGTGAGCGAGAGCCTTCTGTAGGCAGTGCGGTGTTGACAAGTGCCTTGTGCCATCTGCCTCCTTCCTCCACAAATCCATCGGCATCCATGCAGCAGCTTGTACTTGGTAAGAACACTGAAAGGAGATGTGATTTGGATTTAATCATTAGCAAATGTCCCTTGACTGTTTCTCAGTTGCCCATCTGAACTTAATTCCCAGAGAAGGAAACTCTGATGTATTCCTGCCTCAGGTATAATTACTTCAAGACAGATTGACCGTTTAAGCACACACGACACTGCTTAGCTTTAATTAGAGTAAATTGGCAGAATTTATATGACCGGTAGTTTTGGGAACTGTTAGATGCATGAAAGTATATTTTTCATATCATTTCCTCCTGAGTCTGAGACCAAGGTACTAGCTGGAAGGCTTGTAATTAGGATAAAAACACTTTGTAAATTTAACCTTATCTCCATTAGGAGTGGAATGGAACTGGCTGGGGAAAAGGGTGGTGCTCTGGGAAGAGAAAAACATTTGAAATGGAACATGAAGCAAGAAGTTGCCGGAGACTGCTATAACACAGAAAAGTGTTATTGCCAAATTGAAATCTTTGTAGACAGGCTCAGGTGATTTGTAACTGCGTAAGTAAGATTTATAAACATAAAGTTAATTTTTTTGGAAGGGTATTCTGGTATATCGTATAACCTCAGTGTTGATAATAACCGAGATTAAAAAGAAAAAGAGGTTTGGCTGGATGTCCTGTCACAACAGGTCCTAATGCACTGATTCAGAGTGCCCTGGAATAACATCAGCCTTTGCTGTTTCTGTTCCTGACTTGACCCTCAGCTGTAACTTGCCTGTCTGCGAACAGCAGTGCAAGCAGTGAGTGCTTAGTACACAAAAAGATCCCAAGTCATTGAGCAGTAAGTGAAGATGAGGAGTGCTGTTGAGCCCCTTCCATGCTGAGCACTGAGAGGCAGTGCTCAGAGAAACCTGAAGGGAAGAGTTTCCCCATTGCTGTGCCCTAGACCTCTGGGTTAGAGAAGCACTTTCCTAAAGCAGGGACAGGGAGCTGTGTGGTGCTGAGCATCTGCTGATGCTGGTGGATGTTGTCAGTGTTGTGTGGATGCAGTTTACAGTCTGTCTCCGCCTGGCACCTGGTGAATCTCCATGTAAAAAGTTGTGGAGGGTGAATGGTCCTCGATTTTCCCAAAGAAAGGGAATAGCTGACCAGATGTTCAAATCTGATTAACTCATTGGCACTGGGTTTGCTAACTGGTCTCTGTTTGATGTTGGGAGTTTTTACTGACAGTATTCAATGAGAAGCTTGTGCATTAACAAGAGTTGCAGACAGCAGAATTTTTTTCCTGGAGTGGTCCAAAATTTATGATGTTCTGTTTTATTGCTTGGTATATGAGAGGTGGTAATATCACCCTGCTGATTTAAAATTTGGTATAAAGGCCTAGTGAAAGAGGCCTCAAACCTCTTCTACAATGGGGTCAGGATGGCATGTGAGTCTGTTTACCTGAGGATGCTGCAAATATGATGGGCCCAGCGTATCTAACTGTTCTACTTTGTATTTTCTCCATCGTTTGTCCTGGACCTGAGATCTGTGAAGAAAGTAGAGGGGCTGTGGTCTTTAACACTTGGGTTCCAATGCTTAAGTTGCTGAACAGCTCAGTGTTTTTCCGAGAGGAGTGTTATTTCCACGTCAACTGTACAGGCTTGGATACAACTTTCCTTTAACTTGTTCCAAGTATGCCACTATCCAAACATGATATATCTGGATCCAATAGTCACTTGAAACTGTGTTTTCTCTAGTCAAGGTGATGGAGTCCATTTGTGGATAGAGGTGGATCTCTTGCGTTAATCATGAGAGGAGCTAGTCTGGCTGCTCCTTGTTTCTCTGACATTTCATGGGATTTTTGTCTCTGTGACCTAATTTGAATACAGTTGACAAGATCTACATCTGATGATGAGTTAAGACTTTGCTGTCAGCACCTGTTCTTCTACTACAGTACCAATGCTTCGGATTTCAGTCACCTTAATCTCTCTGCTTTCAGAAATGGAGTCCTGCATCCCTGAAAACCAGACATGGCAGAAATTCTTTTGCTCTTTTCTCCCAAGATCATGCATTAACAACATGGTGGCAGGACTAAGGTAAAAAAGTTTGAGGAAAAACTCTAGGAATTCCTTGCTGTTCATTGTTCTCCTGTGTCTTAATACAAACGTTGCATTAGCAATTTGTGATAAGAAAACAGTTTTTCTGAAGCCATGTGTTTTAGGCTTAAGTGAAGTAGCAGAAATAAGGGTTCAAGATGAGTAAAGAGTATTTAGTAGAGTAGAGGAATGGTGGCCTTCTTGGCAGTTCAGCTGTGTATTTGTTTCTATGCCCAGCACAGATTTTTTTGTCTCTTATTTTTAACAGGATGCTGGGGATGCAAAACAAATATGAAACATTTAGGACAGCAGTTTGCGCTGTGACTAATCTGTCTTCTGCGAAGCTAATAATCCTCCCAAATACTTTTACGAGGGAAGTCATAGACTTGTTTTTTTCACTGCATAGCACATCACAAACGTGCTTAATGGCTGCTAATAACTCCCTGAATTCTTCTCTTCAGGGAGCCTTTCCTTGGGAGAGCTGTTATCGTTAATCTGGTTAAATCTGGATGTTTTCCCTTCTTTTCTTATATTGTTTGTTCTGCTTTGAGGTAGTTACAGTTCATTTATATCTAGTGAAGGAACAAGTGGTATTTGCCACGGTCAGCTGCAAGGGCTCCTGGGTGCCCATTTGCATCGGCCTGGTTACAAAGGCAGACCACATCCTGTCTGATAGACAGCCTGCATACACCAGTGCCTGCCTGGAGGGCAGCCAGGATGCGCCCAGGCTTTGTAAGAAGGCACTGTTTTGGTCTGTGTGGAAGTCGAAGGAAGGGATAAACCAACTAAATTAAGCTTTCTTTCCATTCTCTGGCAGAGCTTCCACAAGTCAAAATATGCATATGATTCACTACAGGATAAATTTTTCCTGTGCGTTTTGTTTGCTGTCATCTAGGAGAAAAGTAGTGTGTCATTCACTCAGCTACATTTTGCTTGGAGGGGTAAATATTTAGAGAAGACTGAAGACCCCAGGTTAGGTAACTTCTTGCAGAGATATTCTTGCTCCATGTCTAAGAGGTATCTTTGCAACCAAGTGATAAATACAATGTGTTCATAATCTTCCATCCAGCAAGTTTAAAGCCCCCCCAGCATAAGTACTAGGATTTAGACTTCAGGCTCTTACTGAAATAGGTAGGTAAGCATCTATGTGCTTGTCAGCTGTCTGACATGTAACAGAAAACCTGAGCTTGTGAGGAAGAGGGTGAAGATGCTCTTGTAGTATAAATACAAATTGTTATTATCTGCCAGTTAAGTACAGCAAGATGAATGCACAAAGTGTTCAGTAATTTGTCTGAAGTTATATTTGGTGACAGAGTTGGAGGTATTACCCCATACTTCCTGATTTTGGGTGTGTAAAAAAAAATAATATCAGAGGAACAATTGTTGTTCTTTTCATTTAAACAGCACCATAAAAATATGAACTCGGTGGAATGCTGAATACAACTTGGAGTGATTTTTTTTTTTTAAAAGGAGTAGGATTGCATAGTTTGTTTTTTATGAATCACATTGCATTTCTTAGTTGAGAGAATTATCGTGTGGCTGCAGGGTTTTAACAAACCTTTTTGCAGCTAAAATAAAATGTTGAGGTTTGATGGGAAAGCGCATTGAAGTGGAACATTGGTTACATCAGTAAATGTGCCGTATTCTCAATTGGCAGTGGTGAGTGTGACTCAGTATGTTTGTTTCAGCCTCTAAAAATACCATATGTCTTTATAATTCCAAACAAGTCCCTACGATGGACAGAAGCAGTGCTTTTTATTGCTTAAATATGGCACAGTGTCTGTTGCATATTGAATATCTCTGAAAACAAACTCACCCACATCCTGATTGACCACTGTTTTGCTGTTGTGTACCTCATCAAAAAAAGTCACTTTACAAAGGTGTAAAACTTCAGTTAGCTGTGGGGAAGCAGGTTCTCTGCCTTATGTTTGCAGATGCTGGAGACTAAAGTTAGTCCTGGCATAAACAGGTGAGTTTTCCATTCAAGCTGATGGGAGTTGTCCCCATCTGTGCCAAGAATGAACTCTTTAAAAATGCACTTGTGGGTGAGCTCCTCACAGATTTTTGTTTATCCAGTTTTGAGTAAACACGTTGTCCTAAAAACTACTGTGTGAGCCTAGCTTTACCATATGATTCAGTATCAAAAGTATGTGAAATTAGCCATTTTCTTTTGGATCTCATGGTTTTGACCTGAAAATAATTCTGAGGTTTTTAGTTTACTTGAGTCTCGAAGCTGAGCAAAAATGAAGTGCACAACAGTTTTGTTTAACAAAAGCGCTTGAGGAAAATACCTATCTTCTAGAATAATTGCTGGGATCCCCGTTGGTTTAAGACGTTTAAAAGTAGGCAAATACACTGTATGGGACTCTCTTTTTCTTCACCAACTTCATTCAAACCTGTTCCTGGAAAAACTTGGAGAGGAGGTAGATTTTGTGTTTTATTGGGGACAGACCAGCTATTCATTGATGGGAATCAAATCCAGTCACCTTGAAATCTTGGAGACCATTTACTGGTATATATTCTGGTAGAAACTACCATAAATCATGGTAGACATCATATATATATTTGCTTGACTGATCTGTAGATGCCCTAAAGTTGTTAAACATCCTTCACAGTGAGAATTCTTTTTTGAGTCTTAGAAGGAAAAACCCCACAAAATAGTCCCAAAACACACACATGTTTTGGTCTACAGCTGCATTATTTTCTTCCTCATTCTGAAGCTGTTAGGGTAGAACACTACAAACTAGCAAGGCATTTTTACAGTCTCTCTTATGTGTTTTGTCCAAAAACTATGAATAACTTCAGATTTCTGTATTCTAGCTGTAGCTTTTAAGTTTTGTTCTTTATTTTCTTTTTTCCTTTTATGACTAGGAAAGGATAACTAGAAATATTTGATAAACCTGTTGAATTGCAGAGAGGAGCTGTCAGAAGCATCTTAGAAGTTTCCTTATCCAACTGTACAGCGTCATAGAATATCGCACCAATTTCGGTCAGTATTGCTGTATTTGAGCATACAGCATTTATTCAGACAAGTGCTGAACTTAAAGGAACCAAACTAAAGATGAGTGCTGTTTCTGTGAGTAAGAACTGTGCAAAGAAGGTGATAGAATTCAGAGTTCATTTACAATATTTACTAGGTCAAATAAAGTTCTTCCTACAGTTTTGAACCTTTTCTCTCCCAGATAGTCCCAAACCAGAGGTGTATGATGTGCATAGTCAGGTGCATAAAATTTGACTTTATTCATACAATGTAAACTTCCAGGACAGGCTCAGAGAAATTTGATAATGGGTTTACTTTTGCCCTAACCATAAACCTTATTGTGGGTTTTCTGTTCATCTTAGATAGTGAGTGTGGGAACATCTGGAAGAAAAAGTGCAAATAATAGTTATCTTGGTATGTTACAGCTTGATTATGCCGTTTCCACTTCTTCAGAATGCTCATGTAGCACCACTTTTTTCTGATGGTGTAACACCAGTAAGAACAGATGGCACGGAAAGGATTGTTGCGCTCTGTAGCAGCTCTTTGCTACTCTAATTGCACAGTGTTTGTCCTATGTAATGCACAAAATTATTATTGCCTTTATTTCAGTTTTATACTTGAAAACTGTCATGTGGTATCAGATACTTATCAGACACTTAAGATCATAATGAGAGGGTTAGAACTGAAAAACTAGCCTCTTCCTCCCATCCTGTCTTGTAGCTTGGCCTTTCCAGGATGGTGTTGGCTTTTTTGTGTTTGTGCTGCTGCTGTTGGTTTTTTTGTTTGTTTACTTGTGGTTTTTTTTGCTTTTGTTGCTTTTTTAATTTTTTAATTAGGAACATGGATATAGGAAGTCCTAAAGCTTTACTAGAGTTGCATGTGAAGGAGCAAACTATTGTTACTTTGTGTGGGAGGAATCTGCTCAATAAGCCAATATATGGGTTCCTATGTCAGCTGATAGTACCCTTGCTAAAGCCTATTACTATAGGCCTGCCTTTCCTCCTGCTCTTGTCACTTGAAAAGCTCTAAAGCCATCACTCTCTATTTATCTGGTTTTAGAGAGAATAGGAAGAGCTGTTTCAAATCCCCAGGAAACACGACGAACAAAGGATATGATTTGCTGGGTCAGACCAATGGCTTATCTTGTCTCCTAGCCGCTCGCAGCCTTTGGCCTTTATCAGTGCTTCAGACAACAGTGGTATTTCTTGCCAGCTATCTATCCAAATGAGAGGCTACAATGAGGGACTGGCTGTTTCTTTCCTCTGGCCAAAAAGGACAGTTGTTTTATACCTTGAAGCATGATTAATTGTTTTTGTAGCATTGCCTTTGTTCATTCAACAACACATGTGGCTTGCACCCAAGGCTTTATTCCAAATGTTTGCCTTGATGTGCTAGCTGCATAACAGCAAACATGCAAAAAGAGGCCTAAAGCTGTGACTCAGAAGCAGCATTAACTTTCCTGCAGAAGTTGCCTGAAGGAAGTAACAGCAGAGCATCCACAGAGCTTGAAGCTACAGCTCAGGAACAGCAGGGAACATGGAGCTTTTTTGTGTTTATGTAGACTCAGTTCTCAGTGCTGGACACACAGGATTTAATTTTGCATTTTTTTTTTTCCTAGCAAAATCTCTTTTCTGTTTTGTTTGATTTAGAGAGGGAGAAAGTGACGTGTGAATTTTTCTCTTCTGTTCTTCCTTCTCCAGAGAAGAGAGGATCATGGAGTTGAAAATGGAGGACAGAATATTTGAAAATCAAACTCAGAAAATCTTCATTATCTGAAAACTGAAGTGAAAAATCTTAATTTAAAAAAAACATGATTTTTGGTTAATGGTTCTTATTACAAGGGCCTTGTTTCAAATGCAACCATTTTGTCTTAATCTTTGCTGCTCTAAAGAATATGGTGATGTGCTCAATCCATAAATCCTTCTTGTCACAAGCTGCCCTAGAAGACCACTGTAGGTTTGGCAGCGTAGCTGTTCAAGACCTCAGTGTGTGTAAACCTAGTCTTCTCTTGTGGGAGAGCTGCATGATGCATTGTGTGTAGCGCTTAGCACAATGATCTCTGCTCTTGAATAGCAGTTTTGAGCAGAGCTATATTCACGAGAGTGAAGGATCATATGCAAAACACAGCTATTATCTGAGTGACTGTGACCTGTGTTAGCAGCACTATGGGCTCTTGGAGAGAAAGGAACTGTTTCTGTGCATAGGAGATGTTAGTGGAGCACTTGTGAAAAACAAAACATTTGCTACAAACTGAATACTTAGGAAAAAAAAACAACCCAAAACAAGATGAGAAATTTTATTCTTTCTTTCTTTGGATTTTTCCATTTTCTTCTCTGCCTATTTTAGGGGAGATTCATAGTGGTGTCCCTTATAAGTGGCAGGCTCCTCAACACTTAGTGGCAGAAACTAATGTGTGTTGGTAAGATACGCTTGCAAGCATAAGGAATTCTATTTTTAGAGAGCGTGAATTCCTAAGCGGTGGGTCTGCATGTAGAAGGCTTGTCCATGGCTCTTAGAGGCATGGTAGGGGATGGTACTCCTGGATTACATGCTGTAGGAATCCTTACAGTGCTTGGGCTGCCTGGGCAGGATTCTTTCCAGGAGACTGTAAATCAGGGAGAGACAGCATGAACATCCCTACCAAGAATGAAGTGTGTGCAGTGGTGCAGAGCAAGGGCGAGATCTTGACCTTTCCCTCTCTGTCCCTTGCAGGCTGCAAGTGAGTTCCCTGCCTGTTTTCAGGGCAGGAGTCTGAAGACAGTCAAAGTTGCTCAGTGAAGAGTGAATAAAATGGAGGTCTTCAAGAATCTTTCTGTCCTTCTGTGGGCTGCCATTCAGAGATCTTTCAAGCTTTTTTTTTTTTTAAAAGGACTTTCTAGGTCTTCAAATTCTGCCGCCTCTGCCGCCTTTGCCGCTTCATTTTGCATCTGTAAAACAGGGGATAGTAATTCTTTGTGATAGGAGGACTAGCTTAGGTGATTATATATATATATATTTCAGTTTCACCATGGAAAAGCCTCCAGAGGGAAAGGTACCTTGTTCAGCTACTGTGTGCAGTAACAGGAGGTGATCCATTGAACAAATGCAGTGCTGACTGGTTTCTGTGCTGAGCACAGATGGCAGAATTCCCTCCTGTGCAAGGGGCCTGTGGGATTGCTTTGCTGCACTTCAGTCCCAGTTAAAGGCTATTTTGAGTGCTGAAGTAGGACTCAAGTACTGCAGTTCTTCCTGCACAACACTAAGGAGGATTATGGGTAAATCTTTCCGAAGTGCCAGGAGACAGTAACTTTTGCTTTGATGCTTCTGGTGGATTTATTCTTAGCCTTACGAGGTCTTTCTTGCTGTGATGAAAATCAGTGGAATCTTGGCTTCAGAATCATGGTAGTGTGTCTGAAGTGTTTCTATGCTGTCTTATTTCTTTCTCTGTCTTCATTTAATGTGTCACCACAGCAAGTTTTAGTCGAAGGACTAATTAAAGATTGTTATTTGATGGTTTCAGTTACTGGTTTGTCCTTTGCGGATTTGAAGCTAAGAAAATAATTTCTCTGTGTTATCCTCCAATGTATCTTGCAGGGTCACCTTTATATAGCACTTTAAATAGGGATGCACCTGAAAACTTCTGCTTGCTTTTAGATACTTCAGAAGCGGAGTTTAGCTATCCGGTTAAAAAACCCCTTGAATCCTGAGTTGTTTTCAGGCTCCCAATTGCCATGTCCTTATGAACTTAGTAGCTGTACAGCTTTAGCCTGCCTTATCAAACTCTTTTGTTACTTTTTGACTCCATCACGTTGCTTGCGTGGTGGGGGGTGATGGTGGTGAAATCATGAGCTCTTAAGCATGCAGTCTTGCAAAAGCTCTTGGTTTGTAGTTTCCCCCCCTTCAGTAGCAGTAAAATGCTGCTGATTCGCATACCATGGATACCTGTCTGTCCACTTAAAGCAACCAGATAGTGTGCTTTATGGGTACAAGGGTCAACTGGACAGGTTCATGAAAAAGAAATTAATTGAGGGTGACTAAATAGATAAAAAAGTCTGGCACAGGAAATCTCTGATCCTCAAATGATTGGCTCTTGGGAGACTGCCAGGGAGGTATTGTATGTGCTCATCCACTACTTCTGCTCCTTCTTAGATACCTGCTCTGCGCTACTATTAGGGGACAGGCTGTTGGGACAGGTGTTTTCTTCTGAGACAGTATGGTAGCTCTTATATTTTCATACATAACCTCCTCCTCCAAAATAGAAAATATTACCATATGGGCACCTGCTTTAAACAGCTGAGACCTTGTTACTGTAGAAGGATCTGAAGGACCTGATCCTGGCACGTGCTTCAGTTTTCAAAGCTTGCTCTCTCAAACTTAAAAATATCAAAGGCTTCAGCTGCCGATGGGAGTCCTGTTCTGTCTGATGCGGTCAGAAAGGTGAAATGATAAAATTTACATATTCACGTAGCTGGGAAAATGACTAATTTGAGAATACAAAATATTTGTCCTTAATTTCTGTTCCTATTGCCATAATTGGTACTAGCGTAGTTGTTGCAATCCAGACCTAACTCCGAACTGGTCAGATCCTGTAGAAAGTTGCTTGTGTCGTTTTCCAAGAGTGCCATGTTTGTATGTGTTGAACCCATTCTTCCCGTTCACTGAGTCGGTGCAACCTAAAGTCAAGGAACTTGTATAGGTTTCTACAACTGTCAGTAAGATAACACTGCAGTCCCAGCGTCCTGGTTAAATGTTAACAGGATGCTTCTAGCAATGTATACCCAGGGCAATATGCAGTTATTAGTGACTGCAAGTTCAGCATACTCTAATTGGCAATATTAACATGCGTTGGCATGCGTTCAAATGTCTGTTTTGCCCCCTTACAATTTGCTTCAGTACTGCTGCGTGTTCCCTGTATTATATAGATTGGAGGTAATTTTGTAGGGTTAAATCTTTCACTGTGAATTTACCTTTATTGTATTAAAATATTTTGAAGTAGATATGTTGTTTGCTTTTGCCCTTAAAATTCAAACAGCATTGGACTCTGATCTTACACCAAATGAACAGTCTGTCTTATGTGAGGCTTACATTTTTGAGGCTTTATACCCGATTTAATTATTCCTATGCTGTTTGCTGTGACTCGGAAGTAGAAATGCCCAGTGAGTTCATATTGCCTTTTGAAATCCTGACATGTTAATGTACTACCTTCTTAGGTGCTTAATTAACATAGTGATTAAGCAACTATGCTGCGAGTAAGTTGTGTCTGAGTTGGCACCCTGTCAGGAGTATGAATGAGGACTGTTAGTAGCCGCTTGATTAGCAGCGAGTGAAGCATTTCTGATAGACAGAGGGTTTTCTGTCTGAATTAATGAAGCCTGCAACAAAGTCAGCAAATTTGGCTCCTTGGTTGACGGCTCCCAGGTAGTGAGTGCAGGTAGGAGCAGGAGCTGTTAAACACGTAAGTGGTTGCCCCGTCTGCCTCGGTACCTGCCAGCCTGAGCACGGGGCCAACATGCGTGCTGTGCTGCTATGGCACTGTCCTAGGGCTGGGCTCTTCAGTTCTTTAGACTCAGGGCCAGGTTGCTGTACAGTTCAGAGGCTCTGTCCCAGATCAGGTTGGGGAATATCCTGTTGGCTTAGGGCAGTTGGATTTAATGGAATCAAACTTTTCTGTGACAGTTGTCCGTATGGTCTGTTGCTACCTTACCGTGGAGACTTGTGTCTGAGATAGCCTTGGGACTGAGAGCCACAGAGCATTGCACCGGTGCCCTGGTGACCTGTTCCCAGTGCCACCTGGGGCAGAATTTGTGCACAACAGACTCTGTGTGTGAAACTTCCTTGAAGGTGGTGGAAGTATTTGTTTCTCACCGGTTTCCATCTAAACTGGACACTGCATAAAGGCCTCGTGTATGTATTTGAAAGGGTCTGTATGTCAGAATTAAATCATCTTGAAGGAAATTTATCCAGCTGCAGTGCCTGCACACCCCTCAAATCTTTTTTAATCCCTTAATACTTGTGCAATGCCTTGGCCTTGTGCTGGCCTTCAGCACAGGGGAGAATTTCACCCAGTGTGAACAGGTCTAGAGGAATATGCGTGATCCTGTGAAGTAGGTAACAAATAGTGGTGACTTAATCCCCCACTGAAATACAGCCACAGCAAACACCTTTTTACTTCCAAAAGGAAATGAAGAGGAATATCCAAATATCCACTTGAAGACTGAAGATATACTTCAAACAAATAAGCTATAATGACCAGAAATGGTTATTTCAAGCCAGGATACCTCGGTTTAACAGCCTAATGCTTCTTTCAAAACTGCCCTAGGATTTTTGCAATCACAAGTGGCCAGGAACTTGTTTTACAATGTTGTCTGAAAGTCTGTGCCTTAGATTTTGCTGTTATCCTGATATTAAGCCACATAATTACAGGGAAGTTATTCTGTCTCTATACTGATGTAGTGAAAAAGTAATTTGGCCTGGTGTCAGCGTATGTTAAAAGTAGACTGGTAGAATCTATGGCACCATAAAGAAAGATAATTTACTGTATTTCTGTAACAGGGACGGCTCCTGACTGAAACATCACCTCTGTCCGTAGCCTTGTGAAACCACTGGAAAAAAAATGCTGTAACATTGTTTTGCAGGAGTTGTCTGTATATGCTGTGTTTAAAACACAGCCTGCTGCAAATGTATCAGAAAACTGGGGATGTAGAAAGGTTGAAGTTGCCAGAGAGGATTTAATTATTAAAAAAAAAAAAAGGTAAAAATGAGTTAGTTCTTGTTGATTTAGTTATGGAGGGGTATTTTAATTTACCCTTTGCACTGCTTGGTAAATATTGTAACCTTATAAGGTTAACTGTAGGTTAGAGTCTGTCTGTATGTATGGGACTCGGATTTGCTTTTACTTTGGACTCATTAGTAATATGATTTTTAGCAATGTGTTACATATCAAAGTGTGAGTGTCTAAATGATGTGGGATGGTGATAGAAATCTGTCTCTAAAAGCAAAATAAACCATCACCCCCCCCCGCCCCAGCAAACCAACTAACAGCCTTCCCCCACCCAACCTGAAACAACAAAAAACTCCCAAACCAAATCTAGATCAAAACCGAACTGTGCTGTCATATGCTCTTTAATATTGTTTGTCTTGAATAAATGCTTTCCTGGGCAGACTACTGATTTCAAGATTTCTTAAAGCAAAGACTGTCAGGAAGGTGAAATTCTTGTCACCTGTAGCATGTTGTTTTCCTGTCTTTGAGGTGTTATGTCAAATAAGAGCTCCTGGGAGTAGACTATGTATGTTGTTGTAATGCCCCTTTTCATTCTTCTTTTGTGAAATAGCATTAGGATGCAATGCTTTTCTTTGAAAACACAAGAAAGACTTTGTTACAGCTGAGGGGGAAAGTGATGGACAGTTTGAGAGGCACCTTTGTGGCCCTAGCCTATGCTTTTATTTCTTACCTGTGAGATATGTCCATGCTAGAGATACTGCTGAGGGATGGAAATTAATTGGGCTTTGGGTTGCATTCCTTTTTTTGCTGCTATGGAGTAAGGGGAGGTATTGTGGATATATCACCTAGTCTCTTTGTTCCTTGGTTTCCTCTTCTGCAGTACATGTGATATTTCTCTCACTTACGTGAGGAGCCCAGGATCACTTCAAGATGGTGGAGTTGCTCAGCGGGAGAGTTATGTACCACCGCATTCCCTGTTCAAATGCATTTCCTCCCGTTACTGACTGTGACAAGGAGGAGGAAGGGAGCTTTTCATAAAGGGTGAAAATGAGCCTTAGACAGCTGCTTTCCAGATTTTAGAGAAAATGAATGTGTCTTTTTGTCATCTTCTCAGAAACATGCCTGTTTGCTCACTGCCACTGCTGTTTTGCACTATATAATACCCAAATGTGCCAGAGGTTTCTGAGAGGGAAGTGAAGAAAGCAACTTGGTGTGGGAGCTGCCTCAGCAGGAGCTGATGCAACAAGCAAGGGTTAAAATTTGGCTGGGGAAAGCTGAAGGGGGCAAGAATGAGCTCATGTGGTTATGCCACAAGGAACCTACCAGCCCTCCTGGTTGGACTGAAAGAAAAAACATTTTTGTTACTTTTTCTGTCTGGCTCCCTGTGGGAGTGCGGGGGCTGTGGAAGGGCTGAATGAGACAAGAGAGATGACCTTGTTGTTAAGTATTCTGGCCCACCCGTTGTGCCTTTAGCATGGTGTTGTATCATCATGAGTTTTTGGGAAGGGAATTTGTTTTTTTGGTTACTTGTAAAGGCCATGTCCTGAAAACAGCTGTCTGCTGGGCAATGGAGTACTAAGCACGGCAAGCTTGGAAACAGAAAGGTGTCTTTTGAAAGGAAATGTGAAAATTCTGCGATCTATGCAAGTGACAGAAAGAAAGAGAATGTCTTGTGGAAATGCTAGCAGGGCAGATGAATCTCTGTCCTGCCTCAACTTTCTTTTTTTAATTAAAAAAAAACAAAACCCAAACAAACCTGTAATAGTTGCCAACGTGACTTTTCTGTTGTGGTTTTGGTATTTTTTTTTTAATAGGTAGAACAAAAAGAAATGAAAAGCATTAACAGCCTTGCAAGGTCACTGGGACCTGAGCAGAATTATTAACTGGTTCTCTCTCTGTCAGGCACTCTGTATTCACTGTATCGCAAGCTTGAAGCCAGACCTTATTTTACTGAGCAAAAAATGGTCCTTTTGTTGCTGTTTTCCCCCCAGTGTCATCTCTCATGGTTGCCAGGGAAACGAGTGTGTATCCTTTCAGCATAGGTTATTGGGCCTCAGGAAGGAAGTGCTCCAGTGCTGGCCTGCTATTTTTATAGAACCGTTACATAATGCAATCTATTAAAGCTTCCTCTTGGTGTTTTATGGCACAAAGGGGAAATTAAGTTTCATGACTCCTAAATGTTTGATGGAGGATGTCAGGTGACTTCTGGATTGTTTTGTGCTCGCCGCATAGCAACAATATTTCTGTATGCAATTCAAGAAGAACAAATATACATTAGTGCCATTGACAATATTTGCCTGCATGCAGATCGCCAGAGGAAATTGAATTCTAAGCGGAGCAAGTACAAACACTGTAAAAGTGCAGAGCCCTATCAGCTAGGGAGGATAAGATGGCAGAGTAGTTGATGTTTTGACAGTATAGGGAAAAGAGGTTTAAAGGAAAATATTTTTTTTTTCCTTTGCCTTATTCTGGTCTACTGCACAGAAACTGGAAGGCACCATAATGCACTTGCAATTGCTATATACACCTGTAACATACATACTGTAGTTCTTTCTTTACTGACACTGATTTCTCAGAATTTAGTAGCATGACAGAACTTGGATTGCAGCTTTGGCATCACAAGCCTTGATTATTTAAAGTAAGAGAAAACTGTGTAGAGTTAGTGATGTTGGCTATATGACGTACTGAAGTGGCTCCCATATATATTCCTCTCCCAGGCAGGCTATTGTTTCGCATGTATTGTTCACAGATATATTTAAAAATGAATAATTCTAGGTTTTAATACCTGGACAGGAAGAAATCTCTGCTCAGAAACAGAGGATTCACAATTCCTTTGGCTACTTCTTGTTAAGGTCAGATCAACACTGTGTCTTTGACTGATCAATAGCTGCAAGTGTAAAGGCTTAGCACTCAAATAAGTTGCTGTGGAATAACATTACTGCACATCACTTGCTCCAGGGGAACCATCTATGTACTTGCACTTGGCCTACTTCAAGTATGAGACAATTCAAGCCAGCTTAGCCCTCAGTGTCTGTTCTTTGTTTATTGCCACGTAGAAATCAATGATCTTCATAACTTCCTAGTTGCCAGCATGACAACTGTGTTGTACTTCAGTCCAAATTTAACACGGATCTAGAGTTTGTAATACAGATGACATGGAAGTGGAGATAGCTTTGTGCTGAGTCCTCGGTGCTGTCCTTTGAAAGAAGGAAATAATAGGACAGTGAAAGACAAGGTTGCAAGCTTTGGAAAGAGCAGGAAAACATTCTCTAAAAAACTAAAGTGTGGGGGGCTAGACTGCCTTCTGATCTTACTGTGCGTGAAAGAAAAGTGTCATTTCCACTTGATATTGAAAGCTGCCAAGAGAAAAAATAACTTAATTTCTATGTAGGCAGAAATTCTATTAAAGCTGAGAATTGTAATTAAAATATTTGAATTCACAGAGGTAGTTTCAATGATATTGTGCACTGCACTGGAGGGAGGTTCATCGCTGTTTTCAACTGTCTCTGCTTATTTAGAAGATGGCACTGCTCTTCTGAAACAGCAGGGAGCAAGTGAAGAATTTTCCGTTGCTTGTAAGCCTTTGCAAGTAACAGAAAACCTTCCATGCTTGTAAAGTCTTTGCCACACCATTCAGGGAGGACATCTGAGACGAACCCTGCAGGGGAGAATAGCTTGGTATGGCTAGGTGAATACAAAAGTGAAAGATAGGAAGACTCAGCTCTCACTGCTTTGTTCCTGACAAATAACAGGAGTTTGATTCAGGAAAAAGAAGTACTGCATTTTTGACCACGAGGTTGTATAGGACCCAGAGGATGCAAGACTTTACATGTCCCAAAGGAGGGGTGGAAGCGGAACCAGAGCATGGTACAGTTTTACTAGGCTCCAGTCAGCGTGTGTGGAGCGGAGTGCTGTAAATCCGTGGCCATGATTTAACGTGAAGATTAGAGCTTGTTAGGAATTTTCCAAGAGAACATTTTTTTTCATCAGAACTTTTCATGGAAACTTGTCACTTTGGATGAAACTTTTGCATGGAAAAATTTCTGTGATCTGGCACTGAGTTCCCGTACAAAGCCAGAGCAGAGAGCTCAAAATAGCCAATACCCTGGAGGGTAAAGCTTTTCCTGGGAATGCAGGAGATGTCAGCCAAACATGAGGTCTTGATTCTCAGGTTCCTGTTCCTTCACTGTTACGAGCTATGACTACTGGGCTTTTGGCTGTCCTGTGTGGATGCCACTTTTCCTAAGGGGGGCAGCGGGAAGAGACGTCGTCTCTCACTCTGTCTCTTTTGTATCCTGGCGCAGAAGAATTTCTTGTTGTAATCCTAAAAATGTTAGCAGGACAGGAAGAAAACTTCCCATCCTGTCCTAATGATGTATTTCTACATGTTCCCACCGTTTGCGGTCTCTGTTGTACTGTAGCATGTTTATAAGTTGTGGGGGAGGTGGGATCTGATCTGCCCAGTCCTGATCACTCAGACTGGTGACCTGGCTGGACAAATTGGGTGGTTACCTTTCTACGTCGCTGCTTGGGTTTCCTCTGCCTTGGAGCCAGGCTGTGTCAGGAGGCTGGGGCAGAGAGCATGGAGCTTGCCTAGGTCTCTGACATGGGGCTGGGGTGTCCACTGCCGCTCAGAAAGGATGGACGCTGACCCAAAAGGGCTAGCTACTGTGTACCCTGAGGTAAATACTTGCCAGAGGCTGTGTCTTGCTGTAGAAATGAAAAACTTTTACAACTTGGGTTATTTGGCAATTAAGAATGAAGGAGGGTATAGCAGCCAAGTGACTATTCCAGATTCTGCTAGCATTAGGGCTGACCCAGGATTGCCGGGGAGGCTGGAAAGCTGGTTGTCTCTCTCCCTTCTTAGCTGGGGATTTTTTTTTTTTATTGGCAGGTGGTTTATTTATTCATTGAAAACTTAAATGAAAGTTGTTTTGATTTGACCTGGAAATGTCTATGTATCTGGATTAAGTTTTTAAGATAGGTTTACTTGGATGAAGAATCAAGGAAAGAAAATCTGGCAACTTCAGAACTATTAGGCTTCTGTGCATCTTGTTAATGAAATTGGAAGTGAGTTAAGTGCCTTTCACATGAGGGAAGAAATGCTGGACCACTTCTTAGCCAGCTTCAATTTGGAGCAGACACTTTAAAAACAGGTCTTCAGACATTCACCTGATCTCAGCCTCGAAAATTGTTCTATTTTGTTGTAATTTCTGACGTAGTTTTGAAGTCGTAACTCCTCAATGGGGCAGGCTTTGGAGACCCTGAGACAGATGACTAGCTTAGCTCCATCAGGTGATAGCCTGTCTTGGTCGTCAATAACATTTAATTTAAATAAAGTGGAACAACTTTAGGAGGACATGCTGAGGCACCTTTCTAGCCTAACAGGTATGACCACCTTTGGGCAGGTAGGAGACTAGTTTGAATTGGCTCTGAATTGGACAGAGAGAAGATAAACTTCATGAATCTTCAGAAATTGCTCTTTTCCCACTCTTTCCCCTTCCTTTCCTCCAGAGTCACATCTCTGATTTGAGACAATTTGTTAAAACCATGACTGACTTGCAAAACTTTTGGTATAGATGAAAAGGTAATCTCTGAAGGAAACTGAATTAATGAGTATATGTATTTTAATGCTCCTGGGTTTGTGCTGTCTAGAATGAAAGTGCCTGTGAAGAGAGAGTGAAGCAGCAGGCAAAGTAGGGGAAGGTATGTGTAGGAGGCTGGAGAAGATCCTTCCTGTGTTTGCTTTGAAAGCATTGAAGTATAAAAATCCTTGTTTGTTTTTAGAAGGAACCTCTGGAGGAAAACAACTGTGGGCAAGAACGTGCAAAATGTAGAGCTAGAATTATCTGACTTTGTCCTGTCAAATGTTAAGCCAAACAGGAAGGTTTATTTTTCTCCCTTCTTTTTTCTTTTGGCAACTACTTCCCCAAGCTTCCTATGGGGTGGAAATGGGCAATAAATAGCAGGGTATCTAATGGCATTGTTCCAGGCCTCCCAGCTACTGTTGTTGGCAAGGAAATGGCTCTCCTTTTGCTTCCTTCTTATTTTTAGAATGCTGAGTTTTCAGGGAGTGGAGGGAGGGTCGGCTATTATCAGAGAGAGTCAAACCACAGTGGCTGCCTTCCGCAGAGCTCTTACCACCCTGCCAAACTGGAGGAAGTTGGAGTCGTATAATTCACACCACTAGTGGTTTTGCCTTGTAAGCGAGACTTCCTTTAAATTTAAAATACATGCACACGCACGCAAAACTGAACTGTCTCATTCCTATAGAATCCCCGTTTTAAATATGTTCACATTTTTGTATTTTGGCCTCTCCTTTTTTTCCCCTGCTGCCACTTCTTCAAGTTTAAAAATGCTCACTGGAGAGATGAATTGCAAACAGAACCAATGTTGCTCTTGGAAAAGTACAAGCCCTGGAGGACAACAGGGTGAAAAAAATCATCTCTATGATTTGATGACTTCCATATAAAAATAATCTTCTCCAAAATTCTATTTTGAGCTTTGTGTATTTGAAGATTATTTTTTTTAGACTTGTCAGTCATGCAAACTGTAGAAAATACAACTGGGTTTATGAAAAATCAAGGGCATTTGTTCGTTATGGGGTGGTAAAAAGAACCAAAAATAAGAAAAATTGTTTTCAAGTTTCAGAAGTAAAGGTTTTTTTTCTGTGAAACTTTAAACACTGTTCTTAGTTTTTGCACAGGGGTGCTTGATTTTACAATGAAAATTTATAAGCCAGCTCAAATAATTCAGAATTCATTCACGCACGATAGGCTTATATTTCTATTTGGCTGTGGAGCAGAACTTTAAACTAGAGAAGTTCAGCTTGGTTTTGATTTTGACATGAACATTTCAAGCAACCCTATTTCAACAAACTTAATGCAAGAACTTTTTTTTTCCTGCTTTTTGTTGCATATCCTGGACCTAGAGCAATCATGGCTGGAATCTTTGGTCTCCAGCAGGTATCCTGGGTTGCTCCTTCTGCCAAAGCAGACTCTGCTATACCGAATTCCTTCTGACTGACATTTGACTTGCTCTGAAGAGGCTTCACTGATGGAGATTACACATCCTTCTTGGGCAGTATCTTCCAGTTGTTAAGCAGCATTCTCATTTCTCTGACAAATAAATTCAAGCCAACAGTCAGTGGTTTGAAAAGAGATGGGGGTAAAAGAAAGCTTTTCCAAGACTGTTTCCTGGCTGTTGGTCTCAGATACGGCTTTAGTGTGCATCTTGTAGTAGGGGATGCTGTGGAGGTAGAGCATGCTAGCAGCCTACAAGTATTGGGTACAATCACAGTACCTCCCGAAGAGAATGTGAGGAACCTCCCAACTACTGGCATGTAAAGATTAAGTTCAGTCAAAGTCACTATCTATGGCAGGTGTTATAGGTGAAGTTGGTAACGCCCAAGGTTTTCTATTGTAATATCGTACATAGCTTTTTGTAATTTTGTCAGACATTTCACACTTTGGGATGAAATGTGCAATTGTTGGATGCCTATCTTAAACATTTTTTGGGGAAGACTTGAGCCAAAATACTTCGACCTGCTCCCTCAAAAAGGCAAAAGGGTGGGACTTATTTTGAAAGAAGCCTGGTGGTAATACACAGATGCCAGAATCTTTGTGCTTTGGAACAGAGCTTTGTAGCTTCATTGCACAAGGAGACCTCAGTGTCAGAGGTTTAGAAATCTCCTGGTCTGGACTGTATTCTGCCAGCTTGTATGCAAATATATGTTCTGAAATTTCTCCTAGTGAAAGAAAAGCTGATTCCTAGGCCAGATTTGTAATTTTACTTGGAGTCTTGAGGCACAAGGTAAGGTATGATACTTGATAACAGTGCAATGGATAAGGAAAAACCAGAGCAGAAATACCTGCTTATATGAGTTCAAGTTCTGTTGGTCCAGATTGCACCATGGAGTTTCATCATGGTGGAGATCTTTCAAATGTGGCCTTGGTGGTTTCTGAAGAATAATTTCATAGTCATGAAGATGTCTCCAGGCGTTTTACTAAGTCTGTGCTAATTGATCTAGCCCCTTGGGTACGTATCAGTCTGGGATTTGGCAAGACATTAGCTGAACGACAGTATTTTCCAGTCAGGTGGTTCTAGCAAATGGTTTCATAATCCAGAGTGGCACGTTGTTTCATGTAGTTTCTGATGCAAAGGCTGAGGAGGACCCTGGGATTGATCCAACCTTGGAAAGTCATGATGCTGAATTGATAGTGGAAATTTATTTTCATGTGTGCTTTGTGTAGTAATGTGGGAATGTAGGCCCTAAGCAATGAGGCTTACATCATCTGCACTTGGTCTCCCACAGAGGTTCATTTTGAACCTGAGCACACAGACATTTCTGCTTTCGTGTGATGATACTTTTGTACAAGCCTGTACATTCTACTCAATGTGAGATTATATTTTTTTACCAGAAAAAACCACCCTCAGCTATGAACAAGTAGGAATATTGCTACAAGATGATTAT
Organism: Cariama cristata; assembly: GCF_000690535.1. Classification (NCBI taxonomy): domain Eukaryota; kingdom Metazoa; phylum Chordata; class Aves; order Cariamiformes; family Cariamidae; genus Cariama; species Cariama cristata. The sequence goes on from NW_009622728.1 coordinate 45,973, forward strand.
TATTATGTTTAGTTTAATGACAAAACTGAAAGACTCTTTAGTTCCTTCAGTTTTAATCTTCTGAGATTAAAAAACTCAATTAGCATGTTTACCCTGAGACCACTGAATATCTGCCCAGAAAATTCTCCATTGTTTAAGTACCAACTTGATTTCTGGGAGAATACAATCTAATTACTCTATTATTACGCTAAAATATTCCTGTTCTTGTTGTTTTCTTTGCTCGTTTGGGTTCCAAATGCACCTTTTCTCCAAGCAGAGTTTGAGACATGATGTTTCCTGAGTGCTAACATTAAATGTATTATCCAATTGGTGTGCTTGAATAGGAATTATGATAGAGTAACCCCTTTGGAAGTAGCTAGTAAATCTCTTATTGTAAGCATGGGTGCTGAGACAAGGAGACTTGCAGTAAACCACGTTTAGAGATAACGTGTATCTGTGATATCCATGGACGCTATGATACAGGACCATTCTGAAATATGGTGCAATCTGTTAAGTGGTTACCTGGCTAATTTTATGTCAAACACACAGTGTATATTTTTCAACATCGATTAATAAGATGTGATCCCATATAGAAACATGCAGATTTTTGTTGAATACCATAAATCCAAGGATAAAGTACAGCACATGTGACTTGACTATGGCTTTTGAAATAAGCAATCTATATATAAGAAGCACTTTAATGACCTTCAGGGTGAAAATATTTACTGTTTAGAAAAAAATAAGGAAAAACAGTTAGGATTTTTTTCCCCTATTGAGGTGGTCTGAGCTTATTCAATAAAACAATATTTTACAAAATGTATATCTTGGCATGCGAGTGTTAAATCTCTTTTGAATATATCTTTGTTGCCCTCTGTAAAACCTGCATAAACTGCTTTATGTGTATCCATCAAAGCCAATAGTTAAGTTCAGTTATTTTCCACGGGTATCATTTGATCTTCTAACAGGCATGGTGAGACTTTATGAGAAGCACTGTGGAAGATGATTTATTTTCACACCGTTTAACATCACAGTCCTTATCTTTCCATAGAAACAGGGTCTGGATTTTCCCCAAGTGGAAATTTTCTACTAAAAGGTGAGTCTTAAAGTATGGTTAGGGAAGCAGCAGAGGAAAGAACATAAAAATATTCCCTCCTTTGTTTTTGTTGGATTCAGGAAGAAAACTAATTCTACAAGGAGAAACACAGTACTACAAAGCAAAGTATTGTGTTTCATGCTAGAGGCCCCATGGTGGCCTGTAAAAAGTAGACAGGGAAAACCTCTGGGAGAAAGCATTGGGTGTGCTCGCTAGGAGATTGCTGCTGTTTATGTGGCTGCTGGGTGTGGTGTGTGGGTCATAAAGCAGGGGGAACACGCGCTCTTGCCGTATGACGTCTCTGATGAAGTGGCTAAGAGCTGATTAGACTGTGGCCCCTCAAGCTGCTGACTTGGTCTTCTGCAGTTGGACTAGTGTAGACTGCCTGTGGCTCCAGTGTTGCAGTTCTCATGGTTCCCGGGCAGGTTACTTTTTAGCATGCTGACTGGAGCTGTTGTTGTCACTGCAGTTGTTTTTTGGTCTTGTTCATTTGTTTTAAGACAACCTGTCCAAAAGAGGCAGAGATAAGTCAGAAAGCAACCTCGGGGAGGAAAAGGTGGAAACCTGTTTTGCTAGACTGAATAATCAATGCTGTAGCTCCATTAGAGTCTGGAATTTGACCACTGAGAATTTGTCCTGCTAACAGTAGGTCCCAGCCCAACACGTGTATGGTCTAAAGATCCCATCCTATTATGAAATTACTGGACCAACACGTTTGGCTACCTCCAACACTCTTGACGGCAGCTTGGGGTAGCTTAGATGTTAATGTATGAAAAGAGAATGGGGATCCACGAAAATGGGCTCAAGTGTTAGGGAATAGAGACAGCATCTATCTGCACAGTTTCTTGCTCTGATTTTTATTATCTTCTCTTACTCCCTTTTTCAGCTTGGTAATTTTGATGGAGGTTTGTAGGGCAGGGGTTGCTAGCAAAATGGAGATCAAAGTTGAACTGAGGAGATGAGACAGCTTACATTTTAAAATATTAAAACTTGTAGATTCCAGTTTAGCACAGTCTTTGAGAGTTATGTTTCAAAACTAGCAGATGCTAAAGGACACTTCTGTCCCCTGAAGGAACACAAATATTATTATATCTTCTGATAGAAAGTCTGACTGGCAATTACTATGTTTGCGTGCTGTGTGTATGTTCGCCTTCTGTAAGTGGAACTATTTGAAGGTTTGGAAGCTCCTGCATGCAACACCTTTGTATGGATTCTTTTTTCTTTAATAATAAAAACAAAGATGACAGCCCTTAGGTGTGTCCAGAGATCTCAGTGACCTGAAAACAGTACAGATTTATGCTGCTGTGATTTATTTGAAACCTTGTCATCTGCCTTTAGTTTTGCAGTGAGATGCTAATCTTCTCAGATTTTGTGCACTGTTAGTACATGTAAAAAGCTGTCCCAAAATGTTGATATCAGCATTATTTCATGACATTTACAATGAATGTTTCAAAACATATTTGCACTAGTTTAGGGTAAGTTTTACAAATTGATTTCCACCTTTGCAAATAATACTAGGAAAGAAGTCCAGGATAAACATTCAGAGTTTTGATTTTTTTTTTGGGGGGGATATGGGCAGTATGGTGTAAACTGAGTGCGTAATAATTAAGAAAGAAGGTAGAAGTCCTGTGTGTTGAAAGGGACTTTTCCTGTGAGGCTGGTTGGTTAATTTGGTCAAAAGTCTGTGGGCTGGGAGGAACAAACTTTCTGATGAAATGAAAAACTTAAATGAAAACTTTCCACTTGGGTTGAATTTCTAGGCTGTCTTCAAAAACACTTAAACTTACTGAACTGAGGAAAGGTTTTAGTTGCTAAAAACAAATAAAATTTAACTCGGTATGTAAAGTGGAAACTCCAATTAAATTGGAAATTGTTCATTTTCCTAAAATGCTTTTGTGTGGGTTGGGAAGTGGGGGTATAATTTCCTGACCAGCTCTAACACAGGCTTGCAGCGCTGCTTGTTTTTATACTTGTAGGCAGCCGGAACTGGTGACTAAGGTTTCGCTAATATTGCAAATTCTATGAGCTGGTTGTTTGTGAGCATGTAATTGACCTTTGCTGGCAAAGTGATGTGAAGATAAGGAAAGGGAAAGGGATAGATTTCAATTCACTTATTTTCCCCAGCTTGGAAGAATAGACAGCAACGCTGCCTCCTTGTTTTAGAAATCCTTTAAGTGCACTTTGTAGTAATTGTTTCAGTAGCACATAAGACAATTGCGTGTCTAACAGTGCCTGCTTAATTGCACAGGTAGGAACCTGAAGTTACTCAGCAAACATCTTCAGCATTGAGAAGACTCCTTATCTGCAGCAATCTGGGAGTAAACAATACAGGCTTCTATAGACAAGCAGTGTGTCTAATCCCTTACCATCCATGGATTCAAAGGATGCTTTTCCTGAGCAGCCTCTGGCAGACGAAACAAAGAAAGAGACGAAGCAAACCCAGTTTCTCACTCCCTGCCATATTATTTGTGTTTTCTCAAGAACTTGGTTTTCTTCACAAGTAGAAAGTATCATTTTATTAATGACAAATGGGGGGGAAAAAAATTGTGACAATTTTTTTTCAATCAGATTAGGGATATGTGTGCATGCAGCTGAAGTTCTGAACCTATATTCTTGGCTAGATTTGGACCACCCTAAATTTGATAATATCAAATGAAAATTCTGTTTTGAGGGGAAAAAAGAGGCTACTCGAATGTTGGCCTTCACTGGCAATTTCCACATAATTCCTGACTTTGTCCAGTGACTTGATGTAGCTGAATGACACCAGACATAAGTGTAAAGCTGCCAAGCACAGCAGTTGCAACTGTGCTTTGAACGGTACTGATTTCCAGCCAGGTAGATGTCACTGGGACTGAGAGAATGCTGAGTTTACAAAGCAGAGGGGAAATAAAGTTTAGCTGGGGAGGGGAGTGAAGCTTCTGCTGTTGTAGCCATTTGTCATCTTAAATGCTCCAAATCCTTCCCAGTTTTGGGGTAGCAAAAGTTCCAATCCTGCCTTCCTGTAGACTTCTTTCTAAATGCTTCATCCATAGCAGCATCCAGACTGGCTCTAGTGACTGAAGAAAGTGTGTGTGTGCATGTATGCGTTACTGCCACGTGGCAGAGTTTTTGTATTGTTTTATAGCCCTTGCTGATATGGCTCTTTTATGCTCAGTTTTGCTGGTCTGGATTTTTTGGCAATAGGTTCTGAAGGCAGTGTGTGTTGTACAAGAGCAGGGTTATTTTTCCTTCCATAGCAGGAAAGATCGAGGCATCTTTGTCTCTTGTCTCTCTTCTTTGGGGTGAGAAGAAGGAAGGACAATTCTGAGGTGCTGAATGTCCTTCACCTATGTTGAAGTCAGCAGTGGCGATATTTTCCTGGCGCTCATAGGACTGTGCCCAAAAAGCATTTTCATTTCAACATTGCAAAGGTAGGAGCTGAGAACAGGCTGTTTTTCTCATTGTGTTTATTCAGCCGTCTCTCGTTTCTGAAGACCGGGTTCAGGAGCAAGGTACCGCGCAGTCAGCTTCTCGACTTGCTGATGTTTGCACTCGCCTTCCCCTGTGACTCATTCCAAACACATCTCGTTCATTCAGGAGGGTAATTTTCTATTTCCACTTTGGTGCACTTCTCCTCCTCCTCTGCCCCCTCCTTCCAGATCTAAAATGTCCTGTCAGCTGCTGTTTATCTGATGGTTCAAATGTCCGTGCTTGGTTTCTTTTTCCCTGTCGCTACGGTTTCTCCTTCCGTTCCAAAGGCTGTTTTAGTTGTCATTTCTGTTCCCCTGTCAGCAGCATTCTTCATCGTCTCTGGCTTGGGCAGTCTGTCTACATGGTTTTCTTTAGAGGTGTTTTTGTGCTAAATGAGTGCCTCCTAGGAAGCCCAATGTAGCATAACATAATTAAGTGACAATATATGAAGTGCCAGCCCTTTACCAGGCAGTTAATGACTGGCTAGAAGATTTACAGGCATGAGGTAGTCAGAGGAAATTTAGCACTCCAGCTTGCAGTTAAATGATAGGTAGAGGATATTTGAATGCTCCTGTATACCAAATAGATACTAGTTTAAGCTTAGCCAGTGTCTACTTGCTTATTTCTATATTAAATTGAATGAATGTTAAACTTATCATGGCTGGAAGTTGTTACACAATACCATCCCCTTGGTGATTGGTATCCCTGGGTTGTCTTGCTGAGGTGGAGTACAGCAGCAGGCTTCACTTTCATTCCATATCTTCCAGTATTTGCGTGGCTACATCTAGGAATATTTTACTTAGGGTTCTCACTGTTACCCCTCTCTGTTACTTTAATTGTAACGTAGTGTGCACTCATGATCTCCCCAAAATAGCCTGTGTATTCTTTATCCCTTAGGCTTACAAGCTTTGCCTTAGCAGCGTACTCTGGAGGTCATGCCTTGTGCTTCGTGAGCCACGTACGGATGCCCCAGGCAGGGCAAAGAAAGGTGCTTCCTAGCCCTCCAGACAGTTTGCACGTGCCTCTGTTGTGTTCAGATTCCACCTCTTTCTAGACACAAATCAATCATCTAGATCTCCGGCAATCCTTCACTGCTTGCAGAAGTGAAGTACAGGGATGTCAAAAATAACATTATGCTTTGTTATTTTTAGATATCTAGATACACTGTAAGTTGATACATGTATCCCATTCCTCATTTGCCCCTTCTGGAGCCCATGTGGAAAGAAACAGGAAGATTGTTTACCATGGTTTGGATCTTACTTTTACATATTTGAAATGTTTCCAATGGGTTCTATACTTTTAAACATATTAAATATGAGTTTTCAAGGCAGGACTTGTGGAAAGTCTGTGCATGTGGCACACAGAACATAGGTTGAGTGATATCTGTTCATATTAATCTTTTGAAAAGATGAAGGGGGAAAAAACCACTCTCTTCAAAATGATGTCTCCAAGATTATTCCTGGTAGGGTACCAGATCCTTCTAATTTTGCCTTATTTCTTTTTTCTTTTTTTTCCCTAGCTCACTAATGTTTCCACTCATGACTTTTTTTTTTTTCTTCTTCCCTCTTTTTGGTAGCAGATTACTGTGGCCGCTAAGAGGTACTGTTGATACAGCTCTAGTTACTGCAGTTTAGTTACTGAAATAGAGATCTTTTGTGTACTCTTTGCATATTTGAGCTGCTCTTTCACTATATCCTTTTATTGGTTAGTTTTGTGTTTTTTTTGTTGTTTTGTTTGTTTTAAATGAGTAGCCTGTTTACATTAGCTTAAATATTCATTTAGTTTTATGCCGTTTAGCTTCATGCACATGTACAAGCTGTGTGAATATAATGCAGTCCTATAAGTCAGCATTAGCAATACAGCGTGAGTACCTGGCACTCAGCCTCTGGGGAAGGTAACCAGGGGCCTGCTGCTGGAGGTGCCAGATGCTTTGCCTGTTTGTCAGACCCTGCTGATAACGTGTTGTGGTGGCTTTTATTATGCCTGAGGGTGATGTGCAGGCACTCTGCACCTGTTTGCAAACATATGCCCCATCCACAGATCACTCTCTGTTCCAACAAAACCTGCTTGAGCAGGAGTTCCTTCCCCCCAGGCCTTTAGTGAAGGGATGCCTTCCCTAGAAATCGCAATGGCATCCTTCTGGGTGTGTGGTGTGGTGTTTCTGTGGGGTGGGTGGTTTGCTGAGCTACATGAGATCGAGCTGCGCCAAAGAAGGGAAATACATAGCATCCCTGAAGGAAGGGTGCAGGCTCCTCTGGGGCTGGCTGTTCCAAGGCTTTTGATAGTAGGAACTGGTATATCCAGATGGTACCCAATCTTCTAGACTTGATTCAGAGCAACTTCAGCTACTTCTTTTGGCTGGCTACAACCTCCCCTGTAGTTATGGGACTGGGGGCTTGCCGACCTGGTAAGCAAGCTGGTGGCTTCTCGTTTCTGGAGAGGCATGTATTAGGCAAAGTTACTGTGTTCCTACTTTTGCCTGACTAGACAATCTTCCTATCCTTTGCTGTGGCTCCTTACAGACAGGAGAACCTAGATTTGTGTTTTGTTTCTAAGTCTGTATACTTGATTTAATTGCCTGATCGTGAGTAGCATCAGAACCTCCAAGAGAATCGTACACTGAAAGGAAGTGTGTCCAAATGCATGTCAATGTAATTGGTGAGTGCGTGCATGTGTGTATCGCTGCCCTCTCCTGCATCAAATAGGTACTGCTCCAAGATGTGCCTCAGGCCATTTTATTGAGAAACCAATAGCTGTGCCATCCTCCTGCTGAAGGAGAAGGGTCTTGCGGCTTTGGCCTGGGAGATGTGCTGTCTGCTTTTTCTGTGGAGCTCAGAGTGCCTGTGGTGAGCTGCGACAGGATAATCCTCTGCGCCTTCAAAAAACAAAGGGAGAAAAGAGGGGGAGGACTTAACCTGGTTTTGTCTCAAAGTGTGTTAGAGTGTAGCTATTGAGTTGATATGGCTTTATTATTAAAAGTAGTAGGAATTAAATGATTTTTCTTTATTGCTTGTCTTAATGAGCATTGGGACAGCATCCTTCTCTTGGGAAACAGTATTGGGCATTTGTATAATATTTTCATAACATGGAAAGGACTATTTGGCTGTTTGCATATGGGCCTAACTGACCCAAATCAAGCAATCTAAATTATGGACCTGGGGGTCTGAATCTGAAATTGCCCACAGTTGCCACTGCTTGGATCTAGGATTTGGGAGTGGAACTTTAGAGAGTGCATGGCTAGATCTGAAATCCAGAGAAGTTCAATGCATGTTACCACAAAATGAAGAGTCTTCTGAACTAAGCTCATTTCTAATTGCAGCTGAAAAGGGCACTTGTAAATCTGAGTGTTCTTTGTTACTTTCTGGAAGATTTGCTATTACCATACGTCTATAGGACATTGTTGAAACCAACTGAATCAGTGTCTGTAAATGTTAGCAGGCATATCGGCTAGCACCAGAAAGTTAGGAGTAATCGCAGAGGAAGCAGACATTCTATTTCGTTCCGAGACTATGAATACAACAGCTGTGCGAGAGCCACAGGGCAGGGAGCTCCAACTAGAGAGTGCCAAGTGGGGAGACCAGCTGGCTTGCGGGACTGGTAAAAAGCGTATGAAAGCATTTGCCTGTGGGTTATGAATCCAAGTGCAACTCAAGCTTTTATATTGGCTAAAAGTTATGGTTATCTGCAGTGGTACTGGACTGGACTTTGAGGTTCTGGCATACAAAATTGAGCAAAAAAGGCCCCTAATGAATGAAGAAGCAAAGGTCAGTGTTACAAATGATGCAAAGGGCTAGATTTCCAAAGAGTGCTTAGTCCATTTGATATAGAATGTTTTGCAAACTGGTTTGCTTGTTTAGGGAGTGAAGGTAGACTCCTTTTCAAAAACAACAGCAACGAAAAGGGGTGTCTATGTCCTGATTTACTAGCACTGACTAGTATCTAGCATCCTTTGATTCCTTTGTCAAAAGCTTCATTCAAGACTAAAATGTGTGAGCTGAGAAAATCTTAGCATGGAATGTACTTTTTTCCCCTTCTTTCACGTTAGAATTGAACATGGGAAATAGGTATAATCAGGCTCCTAAAATTCAGACAAGCACTTGGTCCATCTATTCTGTGCAAAATTAAACTTTTTCATGTCTGGAGTCGAGTGGTAAATGTGACATGTCTTTCATTTAGAACAGATAGATATTCATAAATGAAAGGAGGCTGGAAGAAGGTTGTATTGTTAGCAATTGAATTTTGGTTGTAGGAGCTGTTTCTCCAATGGCTGAATTCACAGAACAAGAATGGAGGTAATATTAACACAGACAGAGTGAGATGGAAAATGTAACTTTGGTTTATATGCCTAGTGTGGATTCACTGGGATGGGGGTAGAGAAGGGATTGTTGACACCATTCTCCTGCTTCTCAACTGGGCTTTAGCAGCTTCCCATTCCGTGGGTGCTGCGTGGTGCTCAGGTGTGTTGGAGGTGCGTGACTCGCTCAGGGACACTGTGCGGGGCTAGAGGCAACCACTGGAGCAAAACAGGAGGGCAGAATGCCACGTAGTCCGCGGATGTGGGGGTTAAGTCTCCATCTTCACATCTGGACTGTGCCTGCGTGTGTAAAGTATGTGAGGCAGCCTTGGCTTATCATCTGTGATCTCTTGATTGAAAGTGGAGAAGGTATGGGAAGATTAGAAACTTGGGACAATGAGGGCATGTTTGGAGAAGGTTTAGTTCAGTAAGCCATTGCCAAATGGCTTGTTCTGACAGAACAAGAGGGAGAAGGGTGATGGTTCAAAATGGAAGGGTGACAAAAATGCGGCAAAATGAACGACTTGCCTTGTGCACTCTTAGCTACAAAAACAGTCTCTCCCTTGTGATTCTTGCAAACATCTGTCACCAAATTTGCATCTACTGAGCACCAGATGTTGAGGTTTGTAATCACAAACAGTGAGATAAAGCTGCACATCCTGTATCCTAAGTACTCTGCTAACCAAGCATGACTTCTATGTTCATCGATTGCTCTCTCTCTTTTTTCATTTTTTTTTGGTCTTTTTTAAAAAGTTATTTTTATTCTTTATTTTGTGCTTTGGGCTTGTTTTCCACAGTCCTGAGCTTAGTATGTCTAAAAGCAATAATTTATCCACCTGCTGGAGCTTTGCATCTAGAGTTTTGGGGCAGTGAGGGAACACAAGTTCAAGGGGACACACAAAAAAAATCAATCAGTGATTCTTTTGACGCATAGTAAGCTCCAAGCATATATTTTTTTTTCAGCTCAGACTTTTGAGTTTATGTAGGAAGATGGACTTGAAATGTTCTTAGCTTTGCCCCACAGATTAATCCAGGCATTTCAATGGTTCTTTTGTACTTATTGTTAATATGGTCAGCTAATGAAAGTGAAGCAACTCATCTGAGTAAGTTATGATCTCCAGAAAGGTAGGTCATGGTGATTAAGCATGACCAACTTGTAACTGAATAAGATAACATCAAATCTGATAACCACTGTGTTTGATGTCATGATATTTTGTGAGATTTTAGTATGTAAATAATATAAAGAAACTGTAATTCTTAGTTATATATCTGCTATCTGATTTCAGTTCTTTGGTATCCTTACTTTACAACTGGTATAGAAAAATAACCTGGTTGATTCTTTTCCACTTAATTTTGCTGTTTTCATGGCTACCACTCAGAAAACGCTTTTGGAAGGTGGATGATTCTGTGTGAGGGATGGATTCAGAGAATCTAGGTATGAAGAGCAAATTATCAGGACTTGCTTGATGAGATGTGGGGGAGGAGGAGGGAAGTGTTGAATAAGAGGTGAACAGAAATTAATAGCTTTTCATACCAGTTCACACAAGGCTTCATGTGTATCAGAAACCATAGAGCAGCAAACCACACTTAGTTATTTGGGAGTAAAAGCTAGATTTCTACTTTTCATGTTGCTGCCCATTTCATGCCACTTACGTGTATCTGTATATTGCATTGGTGAATATTTCCTTGTATTCTGTTTTCTGTTTTTAAGAGGTAATTTTCTCAGCATTTGGACTCTTCAGGTTTGGTTCTATAGAAGTTAAAGTGATTTCTGTATTCAAGAAGGTACCTACAATAAGGCTTGTATGACCAAGTGTAATTGCATTTCTTTTTGTTGGGGAAGATAATAACAATTTCCTTTCAATGATGAGGTTTCATTTTCTGACACGTCAGAGAGCCACATCAAAAATGTCTGACTTCAAATAAGTTTCAGAGAACTGAACACAGCATGTAAGGTTCTGAATGCAGAAATAGCAAACAGGCGTACTCTTACTATGCTTGGGCCTTTGGAAAAAGAACATGCCAGAAGCATTGCCTGCCTTTTGTTTTTTTGCATGGCTAATAAATTGCTCTACTCAACTGGATGTTCCTTTGGAAGGTTACAGTAAATCATGGGCCTGGACATAAGCCAACATTTCCTTCCATGATGCAAATCTTAAAAGGCACAAAAATACTGTTTAGGGCTATTCTCAGATATAGCTTCCTTGTGGACAAAGTCTGCTCACAAGTAATAGAGCCACAAGAGGGCAATGGGTCTTTTATACAAGCTGGATGTAGCCAAAAAAAAGAAACTAGGTAATTCAAACAGTTAAGTCCATCAGACAATGGTAGAAGGTAGAAATTTAAAGGGAAACAGTTGGGTGAAAGTAGAGGAGTGCAATCCTAAAGAGCTCTGTTCAGGTCTGCAGACTTGCTCACAAATAGAGCTGTGTGTTTATTATTTGCTTAGTGATTGTAGAAAAGTTGTATGTGCTTACAGTCCACTTCTTAAGGGAAGACGTCTTAGTTCTTGTACGTAGTTTTTACGCTTCTGTGCTAGATTTGTTATCCTGCGCAACTGGCACTTGAAGAGCATCTGGATGTACTCAGATCCAGATGAGAGCTACTTATCCAGTCTCTCAATTCCATTGGTATATCCTCCTTCTCCTTCTTCTGCCCCCCCCCCTTTTTTTTTTTTTCTTTGCTTTAAGGTATGAGAGCAAAGTGTTCTGAAAAGGTTTGAAAAACAGATTCTGAAGTTTGGCTTATGATTATCCAGGAAAAACAGGCATTTCATATTTCAAGACTCCCTACTAAAGAAGTATCTTACCATTCTATAGATATTCACCGTATTAGATAATATTTTTTTTAAAATGGGGGTTCATACAGGTCTCTTGAGGTTAGCAGTTGCTTTTGAAGAAGAAATAGTGCATAAGCCTTGTTACGTTGGAATTAAGATTGACCCACTAGGGTGTCTCACGTTCATTCTCACTTTTTTGCCCACCCATTGTTTTTGCTCTCTAGAGCAGCTAGTTGAAGGGAGACAAGTGTATGAAAACAGTCACTGGAGAGGAACAGCTTGGTTCTCCCCATTTCATCTGGGTGATTTCTCTTGCCAGTGAAGAAGTGGTACTAGCCTGTCCTTCCCCACGAGTGCTACGGCAGACGTGCCAAGCACAGAGCCCTTGGGGCAGGTTCCCTTGACCTAGGGTTGGGCACCAGGGCCTGGTGTTCAAGAGGGAACAGTCTGGTTACAAAAGTGCTGCATAAATATCATGAAGTATTCGTACTCCACAGACTGCTGATGGAGTCATGAGCAGAACGGGTTGGGTTTTGTTTTGATTATGAAGTTGTTTGGCATAAGTGTATATACGTATCTATATCTTTCAGAGTACATAATATGTGTAAAATATCTAGCTTGTTTCTCAAGTGTAATTTTTTTTTTAAGAACAGGCAACCAAAAGGAAGGTGTTGTGTGAAGGAAAAGGTGGCTTCAAAGGGTTAGTATTTCGGGAGGGGCGGAGGGAATCTTACACCTTTGTGGTTCATATCCCATGATTTGTCAAGTAAGTAATTATACTTTTTAATAACAAAAATGTAGTTATGATATCAGTGAAGTGTATTACATTTATATTTCTTAATAAGAATAATTATTTTAATATTTTTAAATTATGAAAAATTAATAGCAGCTTACAGAATAGTTTTGCAATTTGGAGTTCAGAAGCAAATAAAATGAGATACATTACTAGGCAACAGCAGAAGTTTGGACTCAGACTAAATTACATGAATTTCCTTTGCCTACAAAGGTTGAACAGCTGACTTTTGCTGGAGATGGAGGCAATGTGGACATTTAAAAGTGGGGTGGGATGTGAGCAGGGGATAGTCCTGGTGATCCTGCTCTGTTCCGTTCCTCCTCTATAGGAAGTGCTGGTATGGCACAGCAGCTTATTTTGACATCTGCACGTACGTGCAACATACAAAAAGAAGGTAACTTCCTCCCTCACCCACTTTTAGTAGGTTTTAGAAATGGCAGTGTGGCAGTGCATTTGTAGTATTGTTGACATGGCTTTAACTGAGCAGCACTGTTGTGGAAGCCCAACCTTTGGAGAATCTTTATCAAGTTTCAAGACTCAGGACAGTTGCTAATTTGGGAAAACTTTCAGTGAAGCACTTACCACCTCAGCTGAGCTGTGGTTTCATCTATTAGTAATTACTTCCAGAAGTTACCCTGAGTGAGAGAATAAAACTTCATTGTCTCCTGACCAGGACAATGGTGGTGTGAGAAAGGACTCTGCTGTGTTTTAGAGCTCCAGGCTGGGGATATGGTCTGTTCTGGAAGTCAGGCTGGGTAACCAGGTGGTCTCACTTCATCCCCTCTGCTTGTCTTGATGACCCAGTCTCCTGCTTCACTGCTAGTTTTATATCTGCTAATTATTTTCTCCTTGCGTAACTACTTAGAGCAGAGTTTCTTCAACTTATTTCTAAAGCCTTCTCTCCACTGATAAGCCTGGAAGGTCCCTGGCAGCATGACAGTGTGTTGTATTATTATTTTTTCTTCCTGCTACATAAACTCACTCAAGACATCCTGTGAACTAACTGCTTGAAGTGGCTAGGAGATTGAGGAGGTAAAACCCAAACAAACTCCTGGGGCAGACCCCCTGCTTTGGTGTCTTGGTGGCAGCAATATTGATTGGTGAGGCTTCATACCAAGTCGTGCGGGTTGATCTCGACACCACCTCATTAGCACAGTGAAGTCACTTGCCATGTGGGTGAAGGCAGATCTCGACCTGCTGGCTGGTGCAAAGTGAGTGTGCTAGAAAACTGAAGTCAGTGCAAGAGCTCAATGTCCATTTAGATAAAAACCATGTTTGATAGTGACATGCAACCTGGTTGGGTGGGTGTTAAGCTTGCTGTGTTCACTGATGTGTAGAAAAATCATTAAAAGATGTGGAAACATGCATGGGAGTCTCTCAGCTATTGAGGTAGAAAGAAGTATTTCTGTAGCTTTCAATGACCTTGTGAGTCTAGCGTTACTCTATAATTTAAACAAACAAAAAATAGGAAGGAAGTGAGCTTTCTTGAATTTCAGGTTCGTGTTTAAGTGAGTCAGCACAGTCTAATCTATACTATGATTAAGTGCCTCTAGCCAGGAGATTTAAAGAAGAAACAACTACAGTTTTGTTAGTCCCCTTCCTCCATCATCCTGTTTTGCCATTTCTGTGCCTGTTATTTTTGCAGACTTGACAGACATGCGTCCGTACGCAGAGGCGCACATATGCGCGTGTACACACTCCCACATGCACACCCCTCCTGCTCTGCTTTAATATGATGGGGTGATGCAGTCTGCTGCCTGGCCTTGCCAGAACTTGATAGCTCTCTAAATATTGTATTCCCTGTTGCCATAACACCAGGAAAATAGCATGGGGTACTGCATTATAAATATAGCTGAAGCTTTGGGGAATAGGAGCGTTTCTAAATGACTTGAACCTATGTCAGAGCATAATTCTTATAAATAAATGGGAATGTAATTACTGAACGCTGACTGGATTTTTGCCTGCTGTGGCGCTCAACCTTGCTAGACAATTATTATACTAAGGGATTATCTTTTAACAGAACACAGTTATCTTTTCAGTTTGTTTTTCTTATTTTACTATTCATATAAGCCAAGGGAAATGAAAAGCGTTCTAATTGGTCATGGATCTTTCTGCTGAATTAGCTCTAGCTTTATTTAGGAGGTTTTTATGCAGTACATTCAGTTCACAACTGCAGGAAGGTTAAAGGTGAGGAGAGAATTTGACAGGTTTGTTTTATGAAGCCACCTCAGTGAGGACCTGCAGTGGGGAAACAAACAGATAAACATAATGTTGAACTGAGTTATAAATGAAATATAAACTTGACTGTGGGAACAAAACCACATTCTTCATCTATAGAACTATGACACACGAATTGAAATATATTACCCCAAAGCAATCTTTTTATTTCAGACTTCAAATGTAGTTCTAAAGAAAATAAATTATATAAAAAGTATCATGCAAAAATTGTACATCTTGCTTGCTAAAGCTAGGAGTCTAAACTGGCTGTCATTGTACATTTGGAAAAAAAAATAATCTTGCTTTGGTGTCTGTCCATTTATACCATTTTTAAAATTTATTTGCCTGCCATTGTCTCTTCATACTGAAGAACCTCAGCAAGCTGGGACAGGTTTTCACACGTGGCAAGTACACTGCAGGTTTCTGAAGTTTTCTTGAGATTGGACAGTGCTATGCATTACTGGAAACTGTATATCTAGCTATAGGGGTGGACAGCTGAGGTCTAAATACACTCAGCTGTGGAAATGTCAACCCCAGTTAGATCTCTTATACTGTGACTGTCTTTTGATGGTTGTGTTTTAATAGTTTAAATTTGCAAGATATTTGGAAGAAGATTTATTAAAAGACATAAAAGAGAAGCAACCTGAAGCTTTTTGGTTTCTAGCTTCGGTACAGGCTTAGAGAGGAACTCAAGTAGTAAGGGTCACACTGCAGTTTTGATTGTTTCCAGAATTTTTATTATTATCTCAATAATCTCAATATAGAATTAAATAAAAATGCATGGTGGGTTTTAGTTTTGTGTTTTGTTTTGTTCATAAGAGCACCAAACCTTGATCACAAAATGCAATAAACCAGAAGTGATTTCTCACCTAAGTTATTGGTGTGCATCAAGGCGTCTGACTGACAGTGTATGAAGACCTAGCTGATAGAGGCCTGAAAGCATACAGTTGCACTGTTCTGAAGGAAACTGATATTTATGAAAATTATTGGGAAGTAATTCAGCTCAAACTGAAATAATTTGATAGGTAGTTTTAAAATTTCTTTTTAATTTTGGATTTTGATCAAGAAATCTGCATGAAAGGATGATCTACTTCCTCATCTGATTCTACTGAAACTTCTTAACCTCAAGTCCTAGCCTACTCTTAGTCATTTCCTAAAGAATAGTTAGCGATGTTATAAACAGACTGGTAAGACCTTGGATGAAAAATCAGAAACAAGAAAGATCTCTTGGAAAGGGTGCTGATGATCACATGCTTTGAACAGTCTTGGGTGAAGACGTGTGGAGTCTTAGGAACTAAAGCTATGCACCAGAATGGCTAGCTGGGGATGGATGGAGGAGGCTTACTGTTTAAGATTGTAATAATTTACCAGATGGATCAGGCTCTTCCTAAAATCCTGAAAAACTCCATCTCTGTCTCAAAGTAAGCAGTGAAATTAGGCTTGGAAGAGTATATGTGTACTGAATGCACTTCCAAGTGTTCATGTGTTGAAAAAATGGACTTAAGGTTGAAAAGCATCATATGGGTTTAGAAACTTTCTTTCCCCTTTTCTGTTAGTTTTGCAAATCAAACTGATAAAATATTCCATGTATTCTTGATGGAGTTTTAAAAATGGTTTCAGGAAAACTTCATTAGGATAGGGAGGTGTAATACTGTTAGTCAGAAATCTTGAACTCTTAAGTAAGTGCAAGACTTTGTCTGCGTTCTAAGCCAATGACTTTTGGTGAGACAAAGAAGGCCCTTTCTGGTCCGATTTTCCAGTGAGAAGACTGTCCAGAGCAGTTGCATGCATATAGCATACTGACTCTTAAACAGCTCCAGCCTTGCAGATTTACTGTTGTCTATATACGGCAAGAAAAGTGCCACTTGATAAAAACATTTGGTAGTGAATAGCATCAAAAGATGGCAAACAGGTAGCATTGTTGATTTTGCATCCAAATGCGATTTATGTCCAGCTTTAAATCTGTATCTGAACTTCTCAATTGAACCCAATCTACTTCAGCTGTTCTTGTATTCATTTTCTCCCATCATTTTCAATTTTACGTTTATTTAGTCTTTTGAAAAATTAAAATGCTTGAACCACATATAATGATGCCTATTTGCAGACTAAACATTTAAGTTAATTACAAACTACATAGCTTAAAACTCAAGATAATAGAAAACTCTAAGCTAAACAAAAGAATTTTTGTTGTATGTGGTTTTTTTAATATATAAAAAGCCTGTAGAGTGAGATCCAGGAGACCTGTTTTTCACCTCTGGACTATGTACACTTAAAGTGTATAGATGGAGGCAGTGTCTCTGGCAGTTGGCTTGTGGCATGCAGGTGTGTGTGCGGATAACAACAGCAGCAGAGATGCAGTGGCATCGCCTTTGGCTGAGCAAACGGCACAGCTTTTACAGTCTGCACCAAATCTTGTATTATCGAGTCTCTGCTGCTATAAATCTGGCATGGCTGTGCATGTGGTGTAGTAAGGGGTCAGACTTGGGCAAATAAATGAAAGATAACGGATTTTGGCCTCCATTTACCTCATGTTTTATGGCAGTCCCACAAAATATATAGAAGAAATCAGGCTCCATCTTTTTCTATTGAAGGAAGGAGCATTAACCTTTTACCTCTGCCTCACCTGCCTCAACTTGCAAATAGAACAGCTGCAAATAATATTAAATGTACCCACTGAGTAGTGATGTAGTGATTCAAAATAAAATACTACTTTGTCATGTTTACTGTCTTTTACAAGACCTGTATTTCTAAATGCTTTGCAAGAGTTAAACAACTGCCAATGCTATGTGGTTTAAATTCTAAAACAATGGAGAAAAGGAGATTGCATATACCAAAAAAAATATTTTGAAGATATCCAAGACAAATAACACATGGCAGGAGAGCTCAAAAGGGGCAGACAAGGGAAGAAATTATATAGCTGAAAAATAAGTGGAGAATGGTTAAGGCAGAGGGAATTACAGAGATAATTTTGTCTCTGTCAATTGGGCAGAAAATAGACTGCTACCAAAAGAAATGAGAAAAGGCAAATAGTCCATGGTGGAGGGAGGTGGTGGTGGAAGATGTGTGTGCATGAATGCTTTTAATCAATGAGGAAGAAGAACTGGTAAAGAATGAGGTGAGCTAAATGGGGAATCATTCTTGTGTCCCTTGGAGTTTGCATGTCTATAGAAATCCGTTTTTCAGTCCATTTTGTGAGGGATGGAAGTGAGGCATGCAGACAGTGGAAGAAAGATAGTGATGGAATTGATTTGTACAACTATCTTGTCATATAACCTGGCTAAATCCAATTTTGATGACTCCCTAAGCTTCCATTGGGAATTTCAATTATAAAGTAATACTCTTCACTTACTTTTCAAAACCTCAGAGACAGTAATATTCAGTGCAGGTGGAATGATCCCAGCTTAAGCTCTTACTATTTCTAGGTCTTGTCTCAATTTTGTTGGCTCAGTATGAGTTATCAGCCAGGAACCGTATTAACTTTGATGCAGTCCGCTGGGGACACCTGTAAGATCAGGGCTATTGCTTGTGAAGCACTTTAGGATCAGGATACTGCTGAAAGGTGAAAAGTAGCAGGTAGTGTAGATTCATAATCTGGTGTTTTAGGAGGATGGCCAGCCCAGTCTCTTGCTAGTCAGATCTTGAAATCCTTCAAGGACAGAGTTTCCTCAGCCTCTCTGGGCAAATTGTTCTAGTGTTTGATTAGTTTTCTAGTGAGATTTTTTTTTTTTCCCCTGATAATCTAGTTGGAACTTCTTCTGGTTGAGTTTGAGTGTGGTCTCTTGTTCTTCTGCCTTGCATGGCCGTAAAGAGCCTGTCTCTGTCTTCTCTGTAATCTCCTTTTGTGTATGGGCAAGGTCCTGGTAGTTTCCCTCAAAGCCTTTTCGTTTCTAGGCTAAAGAAGCCCATTTCCCTCAGATTCTGTATGTCTGGCATGCTGTCCAGCCTCCTCACCATCTTGATGGCCCTCTGTTGAATTTGGTCAAGTCTATCAACATCCTTTTAGCACTGGGCTTACCAAAACTGGATGCAATATTCCAGGTACAGTCTAATGAGTGCCAAGTAAATGGGAATAATAAAAATCCTGAAACCTTTGGAGAGTGATGTTTTGTCAAGGATAATACTTTTAACAATGCCGATGTGATGGACCAGGAATTTTTATTGAGGCTGTACCTGGCTACCATCCTAGAAAGAGTTCTTCAGACAGCACTGCTGGAAGTAGGTTAGCTAGGAATTTGAGGCCTGTGGAACCATTAGGTTGTATGTCGCCTGTCTTGTAAGAATGAAAAAGGGATCACAGACTTGGTCTCTGGGGTTTTTTTCATCTTCTTCACATGTGCAAAATGACAGCAGAAGCTGTGAAGAAGCACAATAGGAAGTCAGTAATGACTGGTAATTTTATTTCCCCTACAAATGTTGTAAGA
>NW_009622728.1:65029-95165 GCF_000690535.1 Cariama cristata
GAGCAGGAGGAATGGAATAATGTCTTGGCACCAGATTTTTGGCAGGAAGAAATCTTTCACTATAGTGACATGGTTTCTGGAAATGCTAAGTCTTTCCTCATAGTAGCCTTTGCAGTTCCATTTGAGAACCTGATGAACTGAACAAAAAGAAATTGGGTCCAAACTGTATGCTGGTCTAAACTATTAAGTCTAGCGAGGCTGTCTTACTTCACACCCTTGGATATCTAGCTTTATTGCTGTTTGATTGCTGAGGAATTACAGAACAGAATATTGAAGTATTTTAACATCAAGTCTTAAGTGTATTATGGAAGAAACTAAGAAATAGTACAAAACTTTACAGGGATGTCCATCAATCATAGAATTTCTGTGGTGGTTCCAGCAAGGGACTGGGGTGTGGCAACTGTAGCTGGGTGGTTGTTGATATGAGCACCCTACTTCATGCCTTAATTAGGCAAGAAGAGCCCTCCCACCTTATCAGCTATCCTCAGTCTCATCTGCAAATGACATCTCTTTCTTATTAAGGGAGGCTCAGCTGAAGGAGTAGAGGAGGTTTTTTTTTGACTCAACATGCAACTTTGCCTGAAAGGAAAGGATTATTTTTTTTTGTAGGCTGACCCTAGCATTGTGTATTGAGGAGGCTTTTTGGCCTTGATTAGAAATGTGATTGGGAAAATAAGGCCGTTTTGTTAATCAGCAGTTCTTACTGAAAGCCATGGTACTCCTTCACCCCTCATGTTTTTAAATGGAGAACAACCTTGTGCTTCAAATTTAAGGAATTTGTAAAGTTTGGGAAGTTAGCGCCATTTGTAGGTTTAGTCCTGACCATGAAGTGTCTTGACTGAGGTTTGTAGGAGAAAAAAAGTAATAAAATTACATTCTTGTGTTTCTGCCACAAGATCTCCTGGGACTTTAGGATCTTAAGTCTATGTGGGAAAGAGGTCATATTGGTGTTGCTTCCTACTCAGAGAGCTTCAGTAGGAGAACCTAGTCTGAGGTTTGTTCAGGGTAGCATAAATATCTCCTCCAGGGCCACCTGGCTGCTGCCGAGCACTGTCTGTGCTAGCAGGTGTAAGGAGATATTCCTGCCTGCAAAATGAAGGGAGAGCAGGGAACCAAATCAGTCTGCGATGGAGATGGCAAGAAGCTACTGCCTTGCAGAGCACAGCAGTCAGCGGTGAGTGTTGGAAGCTCATGAAGCCACATTTGAAAGAATTTTATGATCTTTCCTACCTCATGATTTATGAAGGAAAGCAAAGCCTGCTAGTTCTTGAAAGCATGTGATTATGCTGGTTTGTTTCCTGTTGCTCTCTGTGGCCTTTGTCATCAGTAAGAAGGAATGACATTTCAGTAGCTGGTGTGCCCCATGAATGGCTGCATTGTGCTGTACAACCCTGACCTTTTCAATATTCTGTCATCTAAATGCCAGTCGCCTCTTCAGAGTTTCAATAGCCTCACACTTTGCAGGAGCTGTGGGGAAATGTAGACTGTGGAAGAGAGAGTAGTGTGATTTGTTGTCCTACACCACAAAATATGAAGGGTATCACCCTGATGCAGCTCTCTGAGTGATCGCAATGAGGATGGGCTGAGGGCGAGCAGCTCGGTGCTCGTGGGCTTTCGGGGACCTTCTGTGCAGAACAGCATGGTTAGAGAAAATAAGTACCAAGATGGTAATTCTGTGCATGGGTGAGGCATTGCTCACCTTCAGCAGAAAAGGTATGACTGTGATCCTCAGGTGCTGTGAGCTGCTGGCAGGATGAATGATGTTCTGTACCTCCCCTGTCTGCTTCTCTCTGATCTGTTTGGGTTGTAAGCTCCCAGGGGAAACCACTGTCTTGCAGGTGGATGCCCTCCTTGGTCTTTGGCTGTAACTGTAATAAAGAAAGATGACCATATTTGCACATGGAAAGCAGGTGTTCTTTTGGATTGTGGGGGTCTTTGTTTTGTTTTTAAAATCACCTTACTATTTTTGCCTCTAAGTCCCCGTCAGTGATCTCTGAAGAAAGCTTGAAAATTATGTAGGAGAGAAAGCTCACCCCAGTGTTGAGGCCTCATGCCTATTCAACTCTGTCTTGTTCTGCCTCCTCATCTAATGCTGTCTGATTATTACCAAAGTTGTTAGCATTCCCTTTGGCAATCCTTGAGATCCTGCTGACCTGTAAAGCCTACTTATTAGTACAGTGTATAAGTAACTGTGGGGGAAAAATGGAATTTTAACATTTATGTGATAAATAAGTGGCAAAACAAGAAATCCTGTTTCAGATCCCCCATGTCAGGAGAACTGGATGTTTTTCCTCTTGCTTGCTCAGTTTCTCTGACCTTAGGCAACTTGCTTCACCTCTGTATATCAATTTTCCAAACTGTACAGTCAGGTTAATAATCTATTTCAAATTGCACTTTGTTGTCTTGATGTATATATAGAGAAAGTTATGTTACAGTTGCATAGTTTTGAATTATTTTGGAAAGTGCTAGAAGCCAGGGAATACAGTGTCAGTATAGCATCAGTCTGTTTTCTTCTCCTGAGTCTGTATTCCTGCTCACGAACAGCATTTCAAGAACATTTGAATGCTTTACTTTGCAACATGTTACAAAATGCCAAAATTGTTAGCCCATACTTTTTTCCTACAAATTCCTTAATTCCTAATTGAGAACATAAGTGCTTACTGAATTCTATATTGTGTTTTCTATTTTTTTGTTCAAAGCATGGCCTATGACTCATTTGCTGTGTGTTTTTCAAACCCTGCTTTGAATACTAACTTGTTAATTTTCTTCTTGCTTTTTTCCATGGCACTTATTACTGCAGGAACCATGCTGGGAACCAGTGTTTGAGTTTTGTGGTAGTTTGGAAACTTGAAAAATGCTTCTGTTCCAAGTCGGTGTTTTCTATAGAACAAAATTCTGAATTTATGTTTTGGAAGAACTAGTGGAGATGTGTGTCTATGTATGTATATGCACACATCTGTGTGTGTAAATATGAAGCACTTTGTTAAAAATGTTTAGCTTTGATGCTTCTGATTTCAATTTACATTACAAAGTTGAAATATTTTTACTTTTCAAAGGTCAACCTACTGTAATAGTCTAAATGTTCAGACTTATTGCATTAAATACTGGTAATTTTACTTGGTAATTAACATGTGTGTATTTGATATTGAAAAAAAGAACAGAAAGATTTACATGTATTATACTGTCATATTAAGACCCTACCTCGCCTAGTGAATTTGGGAGGCTACCAAGCATGTAGCCAGAGGACTTGAGGAATTTAGCAGCTAATAGGGGAGGTAACTCAGCTTATTTGGTTTCTGTTGAAAGGCTCAGAGGAGTTAGTGGTACTGCAGTATATATGCATTCCACTGCAGCACAGTTTTCTGATGGAAACTTTTTGAACAGCTTGACTAATTGTATGTATAGTCCATTCCCCCCCCCGCCCCTGCAATGATTCCTTCTGCTGAAGTCAAACGTGTTGCCAGTTCAATCTAAGATGTTGAAGATAACTGTTTTGGTAGTTTTGTAGGTTGGCGTGTGGCCGCCTTCTGTCCATGCCATCTCTGGAGTACCATCGCGTACATGCTTGACGCATGCCTGTTCTGCGTTACTGAGTAACGTATGAATGAGAGGTTGCATTAACAGTGAAAGTCAGCGAGGTGCTTCGTCTTTGCTCCAGTGGCTTTGCTCTGTGTAGTGCAAAGCAGCTGGGAAGCTGCCTTAATGAGAGAAAGGAAGATTTATATTGGCTTAAAGGGAGCTTGGGCTGTTTGTCCTTGCATGACTGGAAGGAAGACCGGCGGGAATGGGAGGAGCGCTCTGTGGCTGTGTGTTAGCTGGGGACTGCATTTACCTCTTACTTGGCCGAGACTTAGATGGCAGTAGAGAAGAGAAGATAATGCAGAATGGCTTAGAAATCCTACCTCTCCTCTCCATCCTCCAGAGCAGGGAATTCAGTCCTTCGGGATTACTTCTGCTAATCTTGCTGTTTCATCTTGACGCTTGCATGTATGTCTTTTAAATGTAAGCATGTCTGTGAGAAGGACTCTTGGGACATGAATGGCTTAAATTGCTGGAAAAACCAATGTACTTCACTTTTTCTTCAATCTTCATCTTTTCTTTTTGCTTAATATTAAGGCTTCTAACTACCTTTTACCACCCTTAAACTTACTGCTGTCCAGTTTTTATGGAGAAAACAAGGAGAAGCATCATTTGTACTTGAAGGTATATGGGCTTTTCTTGTCTCTGCTTTTTCTTGTGCTGGTATAATTTCTGTCCCCTCACCCTATACCACAAATCTGCAAATATTGTTCTTTCCTAATTCGAAAAGATTCTTCCAAAATAAGAAGTCCTTCCTTTAAAAACTACAGTATTTTGGAGCATAATCCTTAGCAGACAGTCTCTGCCCATGACAGTGGAATTTGTATTAAAAGCAATGTTTACAATATTAAAATGAGCGATCTTGAAGTTTCAGAAGTACAAAAGGTTTTTGTGGATTCTGTGACATGTTTGATTCATTTTGGAAAAGCACATTCAAATTGATACTCGTTCTAGTTGCAGGGAAGGACAAGCAATCTTTTTGAAAGGCAAGTGCAATAGACCTGCATGTTTCATGATACATCATGTGCTGCTCAGGTGCAGAGGCAAAAATTCAATACTTTACAAGCGCATCTGCCCAAACTGGAGCAGAGGTAGCTATTTTGCATCCCGTGAAAGGGTGTTTGATCTTTGAAGTTACAGAATATTTGTTTTATGACTATGAGAATGCCAAGAAATTCTTTGAAGCAAGGTCTGTAACCTCAGAGGCTGAGATGGAATACGATGAAACAGGAAAGTTACTGGAAGATGACATTGTAAAAAACCAAACCAAAACAAAAAACAAACCCAACCAAACAACCAAAAACACCCACAAAAAATCCCTGAAACCAAACACAACCACCTTCCCTTCCAACTCTTTCTAACCCTGCCTTTTTTAATTATATTGCCTGTCATGATTCTAATTCTTTAAATTAATTATAGTGACTGATATTGAGTCTGAAATACTTTTTCTATTGTATATGTGGTATTGATGGATTGTGATTAATTGAAATAGAGGTCTAAAGCTTGATAGCTTATGAGGTACAGTTTGTGACACAGCCTCAGCTTCCATTTTTTCTAATTGAACTGTCTTTCTGAATGTCATTACTCAGAGTATTAGACCCAGAGGAGGACCATATAAATTACAGATCACTACTGAACAAAATTCCAGGTTTTCCTTTTTCCCTTCCAGACTGAAGTAACATATTGCACTACTACCCTGACTGTTTCTACAGGCAGAAAAAAGCAGTGACAAAAACTTTCATTTTAACATGAAATCTGTGCTTGTATAGTAAAGCATTTGCTGTACTGGACCTTCATGGACTTGCCGGGGCAGCACAGTATATAAGTGTAGCTGAAATTGTTAAATATCAATACACACATCAGTCCCTGCGAAGGGCTTGTTTTGTCCCCTGCTTTTGGTTACTGAGTTTATCCCCCTGCGGTCAGTTGTGTGACACCGTGCTGGAAATGTTCAGTAGAGGGAGTTGGTTGGTGAACAGAAACAGCTTCAAACGTGTCTGTTTCAGAATGACTTCCCTTCTTCTAGTGTTTAGGTCTCAACCAAAGTCTTTCTTTCACCCCTTCTCTCCCAATAAAGTAAGTTCTGGGTGGCTCTGTGAGAGATCTTGAGAACTTGAACAACTTGATTATCAATTCTTCCAAATAATCCTACAGTGAAGACGTGGGGTTTTGGGGGTTGATTTTATTTTTTTTTTTCATTGCCTTAAAATAATCTACAGCGGGAGGAATATCTGTATTGGAGTTTTGTACAGACCCTAGAACAGTCATCCTCAAATCCTGAAACTAACTTTAATAGGTATAGAAATAAGATATTTAGGACTTCCAACTAAAGCCTTAAAACTGTCAGGTTTTGCTGCTGCTTTTAAGCCATTCTGAGGCTCCTTTTGTGCCGTTGCAACTGGGTGTTGCAGAGGTTATAGATCTCTACTGTATATGAAATTATGATGCCTTGAAGAGATCAGTAAAGGCAGTACACATATTACAGAAACAGCTTTAATAAAATGTCTTTACTAGCTTTTATTCTTTTTCTGTACCACTACAGGCAGCTACTCAGGTTTAATTTGAATACTGGACATAACTGCGGTTCTTTTTAAAGATCAGAGGTGATGAAAGGGGTTATCTGAAAGAAACTCTATGGGCAGAGATATTAAGAGGCTCTTGTAGAAGGCAGCTGCTGTGTTGTGCAAGTAACCACGCTAAATAGCAGCAGTGACTGTAGAGCACAGGTGGTGGACAGGCTTCTCTCAAAAGCTTTGAGTGATTGCTGAACAAATACACAGTGGTGAAAATGCAGTGGCCAAAGATAATATTCTGGGAAGAACGGAACAGTTAACTCGCCTACCACTGTTGCAACTCTTTGATTATATAGATGGCAAATGAAGAGTACATAATGCTTCAGTCAAGTAATGGTCACTGACAATAGGCAGTTCTGCTGCAATACCTGAACAGTTTTCAGTTAACTTTAGGCAAAGGAGACCAACCAGAACACTGTTGTAGCATTCTGAAGAATAACGACAGCATAAAAACGAAGTAAGGCTCTCCCAAGCAGTTAAATGCTTTCAGGCTGAAAAGCCAATATTTCAAGTTTGGGAGGTTAACTGAATGTCTGACAAAAGGCAAGACTGTATCCTGGAGCATAACTTTCCTGAAGTTGCTAATGAACAGTCAAAGTTTTAAACCTAGAGAAAAAACCAGAGATGTGTCAGGACTCGACAGAAAATCCATGGTACTAAAAATTGTGATACAAAAGTACTGATACCTGAGAAAGGCATGTAAAACTCAGTTACAGTGTGCAGAACAGCCCATGGAACTGTGCCAGCTCTGATAACCTATGCAAGACTGTGCCTGATATTTGGAGAAAAAGATAAGTGAACAGCAATGGATCATATTGTGTTGCAAGAATTTGTAGAACATGTATGACCTGCACAAGAGGGTCGACAATTAAACTATTAGCCCTAAGGAATTCCTCATGAGGACACCACCATACGAGAATTTGAACAGAGCATTGCACAGATAGCAAAAGAGCCATTTATTAATTTTAAGTTGAGGGTACTGACACTTAAGACAGTATGAAATAATGAGATCAACACTGAAAAAAAAAGCAGTGGTCAGCCGGAGCACAACGAGGTAAAAATTTGTTCTCAGGGAGAGTTTGTGAAGTAATGGGGAATAGCCGTCTACTTTTAAACATACAAAAAGTATTCAGTCATCTTTTGGAGGAATTTTTCTCCACTGGCTGTACAAGAAATGTAGACTCCTCAGTTAAGGTATAAAATAGGTTGCCATATGATTACCCTGTAAGTGTATGATTGAACATCACTGCCTATTTAATCACAATTCCAGGGGAGAAGTACCCATGATAGGTTTAAAACCTACCAAATTCTCAAATTCTTTTGATAGGGGTACACCAAGACAGATTTGGGAAGATGACCTTCAAATCCTCTTTTGAACAAAGAAGTTCCAAATGAAATGGACTTGACGTAATTCAACTCTGCCTCAGTTCATGATTCTGGGAAAGATTTTTAAAGGTAGAAATTAAAAATAATGCTGTCTTGTTGATCTGAAAGCAAGTAGAAAAAATTACACGTTAGTTTTAGAACTGATTTCTACAAAATGCTTGTTGGTCTCGGCAAACAAACAAGCAAAAAACTGGGATCATTTTGTGAACAAACCCCCAGATAACTTAGTTAAGTGCATTACTTCCCAGCAGTTGCCATGAGAAAACTGGATGATGTAAATACCTTTCCTGTAACTACAAAAGTCTGTCAGGTGGCTTAGAAACACATGGCTGTATGGGACATGTTGGAGGTTTGTTGAACATTTCCTGGTTTTAGTAAATAGAAGAATAACACAATTTCAGGTTGTAGGTATTAATATGTTAGTCTGAGAAAGGAGCATGTGGGGAAATACAGCCTCAGGAGACATGTGAGTATGAACCAAGTGGCATATGAAATGTCCCTGGAGACAAGAGTCTAAAATTAGCATTTATATCCCAGGCATTGAACGAAGCACCACAGTAGCCATCTCGGTGGCATAATGAGCTCAGTATTTCTTATTTCTGGGCTGTAATTTCAATGCCTCTGCAGGCACTCTAGATCTTTTTAGATCTTCCTAATTCACCATGCAAAACAGGAATTTCCCATCTAATCCTATCCCTATTTAAATTTTTACATAGGATCATTAGTAGAGTTAGCGGTAAGGTGTTTGTCTCATTAGTGCGTTGCTGAAAGAACTTAACTTCAAGAGTTGCAGTTTTACTCTACATTAAAATGTTATGCAAATTCCCCTTCTCACTCAGGGAATCAGTGTGAAACACAGATGCTGTTTTATTATTCTCAACTCACTTTTGACTTGTTTTACTAGGCTTTGGGCTCAACAGCCCCAAATGTAATTAAATACTTTCTTTGTGCTATTTGGAAAATCCTTCATTAGCAGTGTTAGCCTCCTTCAAAATTAATGCTGTGCATGCCAAATTGACCTGCACAGGAGAAAAACATAAAAAAAATTAAATCTCTTTAAAGCCTTAAGGGAGTGAGAATTCTTCTGGTTTGTAGCACTGTCTTAATATAGATTACGCTTATATAAATCTCATCTATTAGAGAGGGGGCTATTAGAAACCTATTGCTCAGGGTTAGTCTGGGGTCTTCACTGATTTTGTTAGAAGGAAAGTTAAAGCAATGCTCTAAGTGTTCAGCAGTCTAGGTAAGGATTTAGAAAAGGGAAGGAAAATGTATGTGTGAATATTTTCATAATGCTAGCCCAAAACAAGACAATAATGGTGACTTTAGCTGGCTGGCTTTTAAGTTTGAAGCTGTCTTGATCCCTAGACTGAAAGTATGGCTCAGGAATATTAACTTCTACAAATTAAAATAAGGTGTAACTGAGTCTTCTCTATGACAGAAACACATTTTAAAAAAAATAATCTGTTAGCTTAGTGGTAGTAGGATACCATTGATTAGGGGTATTTAATTTCCACCTTGCGTTCTTTTTTGGTTAGCATAACTAATACAATACCCATGATAGCATCCAACCAAACTGCTGTTATAAACAAGTCAACTGGGCTTCTTGAGCAATCAAAATCCGTCATTTGTAACCTGACTCTGCTCCCCACCACCATGCAATAGATTTGCAGCTGTCTTCTCATAAGTATTTTGCCATAATTAATAATACAGTATTCACATGCTGGCTTGGTTATTGATCCTCCTTCCTTGTGTGACTGTATTGGCTTTAGTGAAGAGGTGGCTGTATGCTTACATGGAGCAGCTGGGAAAGGAAGACTAGTTCAAGACAAGATATCTGGTTTGGAAATTCCTTGAAAAACCTGCTGAGGTGCTTGACTTTTAATATATTGCTTCTTCTGGACCTTGTAACAGATCCTGAAACACAGCTCAACAAAAGAACTTTAGCAGATGTATTTTTAAAGACTTTGTCCTTCCGAGTCAGTGGGACTGTTTTTTAAGGGATGCTAGCGTGTTGAAATGTGTTGTACATTGTCTGAAGAAGTTGTGTCTGCTTTGCCTAAACATTTAGAGATGGTAAAACTTTTGTCAACTGAATGTATACAGACTGTCTAGGACCAAATATCTAGTGTTAAAGAATGCTTTGGTTTTGGAAACTGTTTACTGCATGGCACTGGTCAGAAGGTCTTTTAGAGACTGGTAGTTAGCCAACCTGCTCGATGTGTTTGGTAAGACACGTTAATAGACCCAGGCTATTCTATATGAGGCGTGGAGAAATGTGCAGATCTATTTCAACAGTCATACTGAGAAACCCAAAGGAGGATGTGGGCAACCAGCGTTGCAAATGTGATGACATATTGCTGAAAGCTATGAATGTCTTCAATAATCTTTGTAACATGTTTGGTAGTGAGTGTTTTGCAAAGTTTTGAAGCACCAAGATGACTTCTTTCCTTTTCTTTCCAGGCAAGCAATTTCCAAATCCAATGCAGCGACTTGGTATTATTTTCCTGCATTTTTCTTGTATGAAAATGTGAAAAACTGATTATGTCACTACAGAAGGTGTATTACCACTGCCTGATGTAGTCTGCAGGATTTCTGAAATCTTTCTGGGGAGTTTTGCTCTGGGCTTGAGTTCTACCAACTAGTGGAAAACTTAAGACGTTGACCAATGATTCTGTGAGTGACTTGGCTTATAGGAAACAAATACGTTGAAATTATACAAGAAAAAGTAGCAAGAATATTTCAATTGAGATCAGTGGGAGTTACCAAACTTTAAAACTAGATTTACAACTATTCGGATACATTTAACTGAAGTATGGTGAACTTTATTTGGTAGGCTGTCTTTCATGTGCCAGTGAAAATGTAGAAAGATTACTTTCCAGTGCAATTCAATTTGCTTTATGGCAATTATAGGCTCTGGTAGCAGAACATAGTATGAGAACTTCAGAAAAATTGGATGAGTGGTTGTGTTCAACCTTCTTAAATAGGAATACATGAAATGATTTGTACAAAGTAAAAGCCAGAGTGGATATGCCGGCAAAATACCCTACCAAGTAAGCCTCTAATGCAAAGCCCTCGTATGAGCTTTTGTCCATAATAACATTTGCATCTGCTTCTGAAGATAGGTTCTTCAAAACAACAGGAAGATGTTCTGCCAAAAGATTTCCAAATCTTTTGAAAACTGTAAAATAAAACAACCCCTCGAACCCCATAAATTTTCTATTAGGTGCTCTTCATCTTTAGATTAACAAATTATAAGATTTGAATCTACAATGAAAACTAATAAGCCTTGGTAAGATCAGTGTGACTTTTCCTCTTGAATGAGTTTATGGTCAAATAATAGGCATTGTAATACTGTTATGACAACATAGCACATTGAAATAATGCTTGCAAGAGTCCATTAAATGAAAAGCTATTTGGGTACTTGACTATTTGATCTGTGGAACAAACATTTCATCACTGTTTATTGAGGATTATTTATTAGGGTATTCAGAAATTTCTAATAAAACTAGCGACAGAACAATGCTATGAGAAATTAAATTTTCTGTTAGAAGCATAAGATTGCTGTTATTGAAAAACAGTGAGGGTTTTTTTTGATGACTTATTATTGAGTTTTAAATTAACTAAAGTAACCTAAGACTTAGGTATTAGAGTCTGCTCAGTGCAAACATCTGTCTGATGTACATTGGCAATCAGAAAAGAAAAATATTAGCCTGAGTAAAAGAAAAGGATAAAGGATATAGTATTATGCTATTGAAAACACCGGTGAGATTCTCACCATTTAAATATTAATCTGTCATTAAATATAGAGAGTGTTGATGCAGAATTCTAATTTTTGAGTCTAATTCAGGGCTGAGTCTGAACACTTGACTCCTGCAGTTGCCCCAGCACCTTGTGTAGAGCTGCCATGGAAGTATCTCCAGCAACTGCAGTTGCATCTTTGCAGTCCAGTCTGTCGGGGGTGCATAGATATTAGTAGACTGGAATTTTGCTGGTTCTGAAAACTTTTAAGATTCAAACTCTCATAGTATGTGTTTTTAAAATATTGCCAGCTAATGGTTATGAATTGTACTTCCCTTGAGGCAGAAGTCATTATTTGACTTCAGGGCATCAGACAAAGAAGGCTATGTTTTAATCCTTTTGAACTGTCCTTAGTTTGATCCTTGATTGGGTTAAAATGCCCTATGAGAAAAGAGGGAGGATAATTTAGTGTTGTCATCCATCTAAGTAATAATGATGCACTTTAATTTATTGGCATCTAAACTCAAAGGCTTGTGAATATCTGATGAGAAATAAATAACTGAAATCAAACTTATGACAGAAACAACATATATCAATATATCC
This sequence comes from Cariama cristata, assembly GCF_000690535.1. Lineage (NCBI taxonomy): Eukaryota > Metazoa > Chordata > Aves > Cariamiformes > Cariamidae > Cariama > Cariama cristata. The sequence goes on from NW_009622728.1 coordinate 76,912, forward strand.
TATTGGTCTGTGAATTAAAATAAGAGTAGACAAAACCTGCTTTATTTCTGCAGGACACTAAGGGAAATCATCCTTTATTGTCATTTAGAGTCTTGAACAGGTAGTATAAGTAGAAAATTAATCAATATTTCCCTGTTTTTCTTCTGCAGTGACCATTTGCATCCTAGTCAAAGCTTTTGTCTCTGACTTTAGTAGAGAGTTTCTTCAGTTTGTCATATTCTGTTTTGAGAATCATCATAGAAGCATAGAATACCAGGTTGGAAAGGACCTCAAGGATCATCTGGTCCAAACTTTCTTGGCAAAAGCATGGTCTGGACAAGACGGCCCAGCACCGTGTCCAGCCAGATCTGAAGTGTCCAATGTTGGGGAACCACCACTTCCCTGAGGATATTATTCCAACGGCTGATTGTTCTCATTGTGAAAAATTTTCCTCTTCCGTCCAATCAGAATCTCTCAAGGAGTAACTTGTACCCATTACTCCATGTGGCTCCTTGTAAAAAGGGAGTCTCCATCTTCTTCATAGCTACCCTTTAAATACTGGAACATGGTGATAAGGTCTCCCCTAAGCCTTCTTTTCTCAAGGCTGAACAAACGTTGTTCTCTCAACCTTTCCTCATGTGGGAAGCTTCCCAGTCCTCTTATCTTTGTGGTCCTTCTCTGGACCCTCTCCAGCCTGTCCACATCTTTTTTGCATAGCGAGGACCAAAACTGAACACAGTACTCTGGGTGTAGCCTGACAAGCGCCGAGTAGAGTGGGATGACAACTTCTTTATCTCTGCTGGTGATGTCGTTGTTGATGCAACCCAGCATCCTGTTGGCTTTCTTTACCACAGCAGCACACTGTTCACTTGTAATGAGCTTGCTGTTCAACAGGACCCCCTGGTCCCTTTCCACAGAGCTGCTCCCCGGATGAGTAGATCCCAGCCTGTGCTGCACTCCTGGGTTATGTTTTCCCAGGTGCAAGACCTTACATTTATCCTTGTTGAACTTCATAAGGTTCTTGTTAGCCCATTCTTCCAACCGATCCTGGTCTTCCTGCAGGCTGTGGGAAACTGTATTGAGAGTCTTGGAGAAATCCAGGTGGACAGTGTCCACTGCTTGCCCCACATCAAATGAGCAGGTTATATTGTCATAGAAAGTGATCAGGTTTGCCAAGCACAGTTTGCCCTTGGTGAATCCATGCTGGCTTTTCCTAGTCATGTACTTTATTTGGCTTGCGATAGCCCCCAGGAGGATTTGTTCCATAAATTTCACAGGGATTGAACTAAAGACTGATGGGCCTATGGTTTTCTGGATCCTCCTTTAAGCCCTTCTTGTAGATGGGGGTGACATTAGCCTTCTTCCAGTCTTCTGGGATGTTCCCTGATTTTCGTGACTTCCCAAAGGTTATGGAGACAGGCCTTGCAATGATGTCAGCCAGCTCAGACTGCGTGTAGATAATCCTAGAAATGTGGTATCACCACCAGAGGCTGTGCAACCTGCCACTATTTTACCAAACCTAGCTAGGTAGTTTGCCTTTCTTGGCTTTGTAGCTTTGAAGCAGAAGAATGCAGTATTTCAAGAGTTCATAAAACTGTAAGAAACTCCAGGCTTGGAAAAGCAATAATTTTCTCAGTGCAGTAGGAGGTTGTTAACTTTTTGAAGCCTGCAAGCTGGATGCCAAGATTGTGCTGCTTCCATATTGTATTCAAAGAGCTCGAGGAGTATGTCATAGACAGGGCAAGATGCTGTTTTGCTGGGCTCACTCGGCTCCATTTCAGGCCAGGGTAAGGTTGAGCATGTAGTTGGGAGTGAAGGCAACTTGACAATACTTGTGGCAGTATCCCTACTGTCTCGTTTCCTGGGAAGCCAGCGCTCTGTGTTATCCCGCAGACCTCACCCGACTAGCTCAAGAGATATTGGCCAGTCACTCCTTGTGCAAGAACAGCTGCCAGTCTTGTTATGAAATAGCATCTCTCTTGGCTTCTGCTGCAGTTTGGGTTCTGCAAATAAAGCGTAAAAGAGAGAGGCGTGGAGACCAAAGGAAACTGACTGTCAGAGAGCAGCGTGGTACCAAAGAGTTTTTAAGGTTTAATTATCAAATAAATGTTTTGCAAACAGTTTGGTTGTTACTGGATGCTTCAGCCCAGTAAACACCTGTTTGCAAGACAAAAAAATCTTTGGGAGAAAGATTGCGAAGTTTAGTAGTGAGATTTGATGTTTTTGCTGAGCTCTGCTGGAATACTTCTACGTTGATTTGGCGAATAAAATCTCCTGCAAGGTAGTGCAGGGTTTAAAGGAATTTCTTTAGCTGCAAAATATACTACAAAAGTACCAAACCCCTCCTATTTACTATGAACCCTCTATGAACTAATGCGATTTCTATGATTCCTCCACAGATTGTGGTTGGTTGGTTCGGTGTTTTTTAATTTATTTTTAGTCTTTGTGATACTCCAGAGGTGTCATTCTGCATCTTCTGAGCTGAAACTTTTGAAAATGTGAAGGATTGGCACTGTGCTGCTCTTCAACATTAACTGGGTTTTTTTTTCATGCTAAGTACAATTTGATACGGGATTTTTGTTTTTATTTATTGTCAAATCCTAAAAATGTTACTGTATGATGCCCACACCTTTAAATAATAAAACTCCTGCATTTGTTTGCAGATACTCTAATCTGTTGTTAATAAACTTGAAAGAATACAGTCTTGTCTAATAAACACATCAAACTAATGGGTAGCAAAGCAGTTCAGAAGAGTGTTTGTTGTTTGGTGTTTAGATTTCAGTCAAAATTAATCAACAATGGAAGGGGCCTGCTGTATTTATTAGCAACACAAATCCCTGTGATTCAGTGCCAGGTCCCTTTGACTCGTTCCAGTGTATGCTGGCAGGGGTACAGGACTGATAAATACTTACATCCTTGTGACTGTGAAAGAAAGAGGGGGGAAAAATGCAGCCGAGAAAACAGACCTCACGGTTGGCATGAATTCCTTGAGAGCCATTTTGAATCTCTTTCTATACAGCTAGCTTGTAAAGGGGAAGTCATTGATTCAGGAACAGTAGAGGCTTTTTTTTCCTTTGTGAAACCTTCAGCTTTGCAGATGGCTGGCTGCATAAGCCTGCATGGTTTTGTTCTCACTTCCCCTCCAGGATACTCTCTCTAAATTTAATTTTCATTCTCCTTTGCTTGTTACTGAATTTCTTAAAGAGCCTTTGTTATTGAAAGGATAAATGCTGTTGCAGACATGCTGCTTCTTGGGAGCATCTGTAATGGTCTAAAACATCCTTTGTCAGAGAAATTAAAGTGAAGGTGTTTCAATTCTTGATGTTTAAGTTCCAGTTGTGAATTAAAGGCAAATTATGGCTCATTTTGAGGAGAGCAGAAGTCAATTACTAGCATCAGAAATGTTTCTGTCTAATCAAATGAAATGCTTTACTGATTCTTTTTGCGCCAGCCACTTGTGAAACTGGAGATGCAGAGGTTCCACTCATGGTGATTTTCTGTCTTGCAAAAATGGGAAAGGCTATTTTCCCTGCAGATACCCACTCTCACTTTGTTTCTGGAACCCTAAATTCTGAGTCTAGGAAGTAAAAATGCTACAATTCTGGATATAGAAGTATGCTGAATTTTTTGTAAGAATTACTTGGTGATAAAATGTACTAGGAAACAAATTGCAGCATGTTGTTCATGCAGTGCTGGAATTTCAATAATGTTATCTCTGAGACTAGCAGTTGCACTTGATACTGTGACCTGACTGGTTTATTTATCAGTATCTGCTACAAATTCTTGTTCTTGACATGACACTTGCTGGTTTACAGCTTTGAACCCAATTTTCTTTTTCTGAGGGGCAAATGACTCATGAAAGTTCAGGACACATTCTGAGGAAGAGGGGCTTGCAGCAGAAGGGACTTCTGAAAAAATCATTCGAACACAGACAATTCAGTTATTAACCATGGGAGAAATAATGATGTGGGGGAAAAAAAAAAATCATTGTGGCGGTATTGCTGTATGTCAGCCTAATCACAGAGACTTTGCTGCTATCCACTGTCCCCAGCTTCAGAGTTTGCAGCCATTTTAGGATGTGGCCAAACTGCAATTCAAATTAAACAAAATGCACATTTCTAAGTGACTTGTATGAAGAGAATTTTGCAGTCATGGTACAAGTGTAAGAGATCTGCTTGAACAAGGAGAGCCAGGTGAGGAGTCATGGTAGCACGCAGCTTGCAAACAGAAAGCTACAAGAAGAATCAGCGTGAAGCTTGTTTCTACTACTACTGCAACTTTAACTTTTTATGGTTTTAATTTTTCAGGTGAAAGGGTCACATTTTCTTTTCAAAGTTCAAGGATATGTTTATGTTTTAAAACCAATCCAAATGCTGGTGTCCTTGCAATAAATGTTTGGAGGCTTCAGGTGTGCGGGGGGAATCACAAGAGAAGCATCCTGTGCACTTAGGAGGGAAAACAATTACTTTGATTTAGCGAAGAACAAAACTTGCCTGTGGAGTTAAGAAATCCCCTTTTTCCAAAAAGGTGTTCTTGGAAAGGAGGAAGAACCAGTTTCTATTTCACAAGTTATCCTGATGTTTGCCACTCTTAGGCTGGGTATAAAAAAAAAATTACAAATTGTGTTTCCACAGAAAAGACAGTGCTAACTCCTATTGGGTCTACTTCCTAATGTCATCATTATCATTTGTCATGTGAAAGAAAGGCAGAGATGGTTCTAACTTGTAGATAGAAAACAGTCTGTGGACAGTGTTTGCAGAAATGTCAACCAGCTTCTCCACGGGACTGTGTGTGTGACTTTCTATCAGGATAACTCTTTGCCCATACCTGCTCTACATCAGAGGCTGTTCTTTTGTTGTGAGTTTTCTTTCCTGAGAGGAAGCCTATACAGATAAAGGGAGAAATGAGTTCTTGTCACTTGAGAGCTTCATCTAAGAACGATGGCGCTTATATTTTCTGTCTTACTCAATATGATACGGAACACATGCAGTTTCTGTTCGCTGAGACCAATTCAAGTCTCAAGATTAGCCATTTAATGTCAGCCAACAGTAATAGTCTCTATCCCTTAGGGCCATTATGGGGGGTGCAGATGCAGACAAACTTTTCTGATGAGTTACAAAACCTGCAGCAACAGGCCCCTTGCTGCATTAACTGCTTGATGTTTTGCAAGTTTTGTGACTAACATTAAGCACAGGACTGCGCTCTTCTCTCTGGTCGAATAACGTATGGCAACTGAGCCCTTATGTGTGAAGGTATACTGTACAAAACAAAAGCTGGTGAGATAGGCATGAAACAGTTACACAGGTGTGAATATGACTCAGTTTCCTTGAAAAAAATAGTTTTCGTTTTTAGTATCAGCATAAACCGTTTAGACACGAGCTCTATAATGTAGTGATGAATGCCCTAGCTGAAACACCATGCTAACTTGAGTTTATGACAAACTGATCAGTGTAAGAAAATTTGAAATTTCCACCCTATATTTTGGATCTTCCTTCTATCTTTCCATCTAGCATCCCTCCAAGATCCATTGATGAACAGATTTATCTATACAGTATCATCTTTTCTTAGGCTTGAGGAAATCCATTCTGCCTGACTGAGCCCCATAAGAGCTTCATCTTCAGTGTAAGAGGCTTTTTAGGAAGTATGATCTATAGAGCCCCTCTTCCTGGAGAGATTTACATCAGTGACTCCAGGACTAGGTTGCAAAGAGTGCTAAGGATTATCCAAACAATTGACCTGCTTCATACCTGAGCAGAGATGAGATGTTTGGGTCGAACACAAACCTGATATAAATGGTACAAATCTTACCACAGTAGCATGTTCTTGCAAATATCTTGGCTTGGTACTCTTACATCCTTTACTCATGAAGTGGCTAGTCTCAAATCTTATCCAATACCCTGGTGATGAAAACAAATCCTGCTTTTTTCTTACTATTTTTAGGAAAATACAGAAAATGCAGACTTCCTTTAGAGATAGCGAGACTGCCTGTGAAGGAGTTCAGTGGGTGGAATTACTCACAAAGATAGGTCAGTACCTTGCATAGTTGCATTGGGTATAATTTGGCATTTTCTGGTTTTGCTGTTTGTCTGCCTATTTTACAATCGTTTTAATTAGTGTTCTCTTAGATATGGAGTTAAAGTAAGGTTTGGTGAACCGAATAGTTCAGGAGAGGAAGATTATGATTCAGAATATGAGCTGTGTATGAGTTACAGTTCTCACACATTTTTTCAAAACTGTTTAGGAATTGATCTAGGAGAATCATCTTTGTGATGTATGTTGTTCAAGAAATCTTCAGTGTCTTCTCAGGCTGAAATATCTGTGAGTTCCAAGCTTTTTAAACTATGAAATTTATGGCTCTGCATCCTGTGGTATCACACCCATGTCTTGATTATCTAGTGTAACTCAGTGATCAAAGTCCTGATTTTGAGGTGAATGTTTTAATTCAATTTTGGCTAATATATAAAAATATTTGTATAAAAGGTTCCTTTGCTACCACCATGCCTTTGAGTAAGCTCATTTGCTAAAACAATGTTGGAAAGTGATTGTGCAGAGATTGTTTTGTCTTTGCCCCAAGCATTGGCTGTCTTTCTCCTTCCCCACTGGCACTTCTGTTTAGCTAAGGTCTACAGAATAACCACAGAGTTTCATTACATACACAGCAGCTATAAAGGACTACGTTCCCAGACTATGCAGTAGCAAGGTTGCCAGAATATTCAGCAAACAACTTTCCTCAGTAGTCTCTACTGTTACTGAGAAAAGGCTTCGCAACTTAGAAATGCAGCTTACATGCTCTTTTTCAGTTGTTTTACCTTTCAGGATCATTTGGGTTCTCACAGAAAACTCAGTTTCAGTGAAATGGAGGCACGTTTTGAAACTGTTTCCATTGAAGTGTTCTGAAGAAAGAGAGGAAGACTGAAGTGCCTTTTTATCATTAGGAGGCAAATTGTTGATATAGTCATTTCAGAATACTTTTGAAATGTGGAATCTGTGCTTCATGGTGTTTAGGCCGTAGGGGAAAAAAAAACATAACATGTTTTGAGTTAAACTTTTTTTTGTCCATAGAATTTCTTTTTATGGATTTTTTTCATTCCTAATCAGAATGAAACTAAACTTCCAGATCTTGAACAAAATGGATTTTTTTTTTTTACTTGGCAACTGTTGTTCTGAGCACTTACTGTACTTTTCTGATTAGAAGTGTAGTTTAAAATTTGGCAGATATTTTGAGGAGATGCAGCTGACCTCTGTGCCAGGATTCAGAATGTGGGGATTTAATATTTTTATCTGTCACATTGACGAAGGTCTGTGTGGAACACGCAGCTGAATACTCTTCTCTCCCTCTCTTATCTGAAATGTGTACACATGCCAGTCTTCCCCTTCTCCTTCCCCTCCTCTCAAGTGCTTTAGGCACTTGAAAGTGCAATGAAGGACTGGATTCATAAGAGTTGTGTTGTGACTCTGGAGGGAGTTGGATCATTCGCCTGAACTGTGGGAAGTCCAGGTGTGACTCCTCGGCCAGACTGGTGCAGGTTGTTACTCCCATTTCTCAAAGAACGAATGTGCTCACTGCCAGGCTGCTCTTAAGCTCTGCTCTTCTTTGATGTTACTTCAGTGGGAGACCATCTGCTGAAACAAGACCTGTGACCAGTGATATGTCATCCCCAGATGATTACCCAAAGCAAGAGTTAGAAAGGGTTTTGACTCATTTTGCTGTGTCTCAGCTTTAGAAAGTCTGTCAGATTCATCAAGATGGGGTGAAAATATTCATAGCCAGAAATTTATTCCTGAGGTGAGCATCCTAATTTGGGTTTCCTTGGGCAGAGGAAGGAAAGTAAATTTTGAGAAACTCAAGTTTAAGTGAACAAAAGGAAAGGAGGGAGCAACAACTGTTGTGTTAATCTAGCCTTTCATTCCCCCAAATAGCTGAAAATATTTGATGAGTTCAGAAACAAGTTGGTCACATAGTTTTTGGATAGCCTTGAGTTATTTTTGCCATTCTGGGGAACAGGAATACACTCTGGAAAAATAACTGAATAATTACCCAACTCTATTCATTCTTTCTAAGTGCGTTGGCTGCCTTCCCTATTGGTCTGCCCCTTTTTCATTATTCTTTTTCTCTTCTGACTTGCTTATCTAGTTCCAAGGAAGAACTTATCTTTCCTGGAAGGAACCCTAGGATCCAGAGAAAGGGAGGAAAAGTCCTTATTTGAGCCAGAACCTTTAAGGATTTTGCATCAACAGAACCATACTTACTCTCATCAGTAGCAAGCTTCACCTACTCCTCTTGCCTTTAGAAACCACAGTCAACCTTACATGCCCTAATTCCATATACCATGTACTAAAGAAGAAACTGGCTGAGATGAGCTAACATTAGCTGTATCTGTACAGGCCTTTCACAGTGGAGAACATGCCATGTTCTTAAGATATTGAATTGTCTTTTCTAAATGTTTTTTTGACCTGAACTATTTGTAGGGTGTATGTTAGCTGCAGCCTTAGGAGCATATGATTGAAGAAGCAGGATAAATTCCTAAAATAGGCTTTTAGTCTTTCATTGATATGATAATGTAGTATAGTTGAGTGAACTAGAAGCATTTTAATTCTACTACTCACAGATGCCACTGTAAACCACAGGAAGATTTCAGAAGCACATAGTCTAGTCATCTGCAAGACAGAAATAAGATTTCCAACACTTTCCTTTTGATGTTTCCTTGAAGATGCTGAGGAGCCTCTTCTCCAAATAAAGATTAAGGCCATAGAGTACTTTTAAGGACTATGTTTTATGCAAGTGTTATGTCTACACATCAGTAAAAAGTGCACACAGAAAAATAACATCATGGTTATGGGTGGCAGAGTTAATTTTAATAGCATTGATCTATAAAATATTTAAGACAATTAAAAAACCCCCCACAACTACACAGCATAGAGCTCTATTTCTTCTATGTTTGGTCACAAACATCTAACACAAGGTCAAAGAGCAATGTTCTCTACATTCTTGATGCTCTTCTGGGCATTGCAGTGGCAGGAAAGCAGAAAATAGGATCCAGAATATATGCTTGGACAGGCAGATCACAGAGAGTGATGTAAAATCCACATTGGAAATCTGTTTGCTTAAATATACAAACATTAATGCTGTTTTATAGGATCTGGGCACCCATGACTTGCTTATGGATGTCAAAGTTAAAATCACAAAGTCATTAAGCTAATGAAACACAATGTACCTAGCCAACCACTAGAAAAAATTAGGCAATTTATAGGCTCAATAACTATCTTATGTTAATGATATGAGGCCTAAGGTGTGGAAATGTTATTTGGTGGTTAGATGAACAGAGAAGAAATGTATGACCCTGAACACAAAACACCTTTTTATGTGCTTCCTTTTGTTAGTTACTAACCACAAATGAACTAACAATACCTAATTTGACTGTCTAATTATTTCTTTTTGAGGACATAGTAAAATCTTCCAAGATAAGGAAAGACTGTGTGACCGCAAGTCAGGGCTTATGGGACTATTTCTAATTTTTGCCAATGGCAATGTATGACCTTTTGCAATGTCAGTTCAAATAAACCCACCAACTGAACAAATTAATGGAAGAAAAAAACCAATTTAATATTTTTTTTTTCTGGCTTGAAGACCCTGACCTGTAGCTCATTTAGGGCTGGGAAAGTACTGTTACTTTTCCATTTCTCATATTTTGCTATTAATAAATGTTACTGATTACTGCCATAGAAGTGACATTACACATGATGGACCTTTGATCAGAGCTTATATAGCAGTCTTCAATTTTTATTCTCTTTGTTCCATATTTGCATACTGAAGCAGTTACCATTTAGGTCTACAGAATCCATGTTAGTTTGCCACCTGATAGCATAACTGCTTGAGAACTTCTGCTAAGTTCATTTTTGCCAGTTCATACTTGCACAGCCACCCAAATCTTGAGAGCACTGGGCTATTAGGCCTCAACTAGTATGATTCTCAAAGTAGGTATTTTCCCTTCCCACTCATCTCACCTGACCTGAAGTGTGTGCCAACTGAATCTAGCCAAAAAGTGCTCCCCATAGCTTAACGGGAAAGCAGACTCAAGTATAATGACACAGGGAAAAACAAGGACTTGAAGAGGTTGTCAGAGCCTGCATCAACATATGTTGAGATGGTGATGTAATGTTCTGGCTCTTACTTGTGATATATGGCTCTTCAGTGTTGCCAAGGGGAGCTAAGTCTATTCTCAGCTCTACTCCTGCTCATTTCTTTGGCTAGTAATTGAGCGTTGTAAAATGACAATTGTAAAATCAGGCAAGAGTGCCTAGCTGGCTGGAGACAGAAGCATAGAGGAGTCACTTGCAAGTAAATGGATACGGTGTACCATTTAATGGATTTTCTAAAGCGGGGCTGGAGAGACCAGATATCAACCTGTGTCATGGATCCTGACTGTGTTATGTGTCCTGGTAGGAACATGTGTAAACTGAAATGTTGCTTGGGATGTGGACATCTACACAAGCTGTGCATTGTAGGGGGATTAATCTCAGACTATAGCTCTGCTCTGAGTGCCCGTTATTTGTGGATTGTGTTAGGTGCATTCCTGGAGTGTATGTCCCAGTTTGGTTTCATCTTCTTTGAAACAATTTCATGCACTGTAGACTAGTTCTAGTCAGGTCTTATGAAACAAATGTTTGTTAACTACTGAAACACGTTAGGCGCATGCTTGGACCATCTCTCTCTCTTTACTTTCCACCAGAAGGAGCCAGGTTGCACACCCTGAAGACTACCTTGCAATATAAACCAAAGTGCAGTTAAATAGGGAAGATGGAGAGATTCACCTCAAAAGCTCACTCCTGATCCTGAAACACTGTAAAATGCTGTCTTTCTTGGGTTAGCTGAAAAGCGCTGAATATGTTCAACAACTCCTTCCAGTACAGTAGCAGGGAAGTAGTAGCTTGTGGACTCCTTCCTTGCAAAGGGAAAAACTTGTAGCAGCTGTTGCACTAGTGCTACTCTGGAATGGATAATAATAAGAATGTAAAAGACGTAGAATGATGAGTACAGGAAAGCAAGAGAGAAATCATATCAGAAGGTAGCTGGAGGTATGATGTCTATGCTCCTGTCCAGTGTCTGAAATGTAGCTGTGGGAGAGGCACAGCATGGGCACTAGGGAAGCAAATGCTTCATGCTGCCCCTTCGCTGTTGGGAGAAGGACTGCAGCTAATAGGAGTCCAATGTTGAGGGCTGGCTGGTCCTTAATCTTGCTAGTAAAGCTGCTGTTGAGATTGCTATTTGTGCCAATTAATGTGGTGATTTTTAGTTATGTAGAGGTGTCCAAAAGTGACTATAGTCGATCACTTACCAGTTATCAAAGGGCCAGCAGATGATGATAACTTTTGATCTCCATTAAGTTAGCTTTTGTCACATTCAAGAAGAAGGTATAAAAAAAGTAGAAGTGTCATATCCTCAAATCGCTTCCCTTTTTCTATCCCTCAAGCGCTGTCATTTTCCTTCAGTGTTTATTTGGTTAACTGAATGCAACTCTTCCTTACTTACCTTCTCTCAAGTACTTCCTTTGGAAAAAATGAAACGAAGAAGCCCCAGCATGGAAGTTCTCAATGGCACCTATTTGCAAACATGTCTTGGCCAAAAGCCCGACTTTACCAGTTTGTTTGAAGTGCAAATCTCCCCACCCCCTTGATTGTACTGGAAATGAACATGAAGAGGAAAAATGTAATTTGGCAGGTAACGTCTTTGGGAAGGGTCAACCCTGTGATGCACTGGGGTAGAGTGGGAGGAGTCTCTGATGTTAGTTTAGTGATTAAGTTACAGGAAGGAAGATCACAGAGTATATGTGAATAGAGAAGGAAAACATCTTCAGGGAGGCCACCCACACTCCACCCAGGTCTTAGCTACATTCTTTCCAAATGCCATTCTGAGAAGCCCCTTTTCACTAAACATGGTGTAAAACCCCTCATTAAACAATGTCAGAAGATGTGGTAAGGCATTCTTTTTTAGTTTTATTTTTATAATATTGTTTGGATTTTCTTTTCAGCAAGCATAAAAACTTTTTTAATGTTTTGTTTTGTATTTGTGAAAGGAAGTCTTGGGTTCTGACTACATACCAGTTGCTGAAATAGCCTTTTTGCATTTATGGGACTGTAGTTAACAAAAATGCCAATTGCAACTATTAATTTCACCTACTTTCTTCCTGGAGGTGTATTACAGGTAATTTCTTTGCTGCTAGAAAGGGCAAGGGGGGAGCAGGGCAGAAAGGAAATTAAGCTGCAGCACGGGCAGGGAGAGGCAGTTGAGCAGCCCAGGTTTTAGGTGTCCTGCTACCCCATGGAATCTGCAACCCTAAGTCAGGTGTCCAGGCTTCTTATCAACTCAAGGCTAAGATCTGGGTGGATCCAACAGCTAGTAAAATAACTTGCTGACAAAAAAGGTAATAAGAAATGCCCAGGAAAAAGATACGGGATTAGGCCAAAGGGAGAGAGTAAAGGAGACTAAGATTAGGTATTTGTGCAGTATCTGGGTATCCCTTGAATATTGGCATGTTTGTACAAAGCAGAATGATAATAGGAGAAGAAACATTTTAGAATCAAGCACCTTCTAGAGATGTAGGTTCAAGTCCTAGCTCAGAACTGGGCAGAAGATGTAGAATCAAGCTTTTCTCACTCTCATGGGTAGCCAGACCACTTGATTGTATCTAACTCACAATTTGTGGAATGCAATTTTTCTGGACTGTATGGCATGTTAGTTGAGAGGAAGCATATATGCATTTAGCCCCGCAACTGCTAGAGTTTGCATGAGAACCAGATTGACTGGGAAAGAGAAGCGTTCAAAAAACTTCTCGGTGAAAGAAAAAAGCCTCTGGTTGTGCCAGGACCATATAGTAGTATGTGAAATGAGAGTTCTTTGTGCTATATCAGATCTTCCACTGAAGCAGATAACACAGATACAAAACCAAAACTTGATGGGAGAATGTTATCGTGTAGGAGGGAAGAGCAGTGTTTATAGCAAGGGAATGATGCAAAATATGTTGGGAAGTGTTGGACTGAGCTACTCTGGCAAAATGAAAAGGCTTTGCTGTGTGCACCTTCAAACTGTTCAGCTGGAAGGTGTCTTGAAAGCGAGGTATGAGTCAAGGGTGGAACTAATGCCTGTTTCCATACACAAATGGAGAAGACTTTTTTCCTTACCAGTGGGAGGAATGGAATACAAGCATGGAGGTAAAAATGTATCTGACTCATGGCAAAGAAGTCATAGATCAGTTTGATAGATTCTGTCATGTTTCCTTTGTGAGTATTCAGTACAAATAATGTATGACCTGCCCACAGTCTTTTTTCCATGTCTAAAAAGTGCTCGTGCATGACACATACTGGAACAGTACAAGGAGTTTAAAATTAAAGCAAGGCTGTTCTGATGCCTTTTGGTCATAAAGGTATAACTGTTTCCAGCGTAATTGTCTTGCAAAATGAAAGTCGAGGTTCTGCTATTGCTGTAAAGGCTCCAATACTTAAATATGTATTTTTCTTTCTTTAAACCATGCAGGTTCCTAAACATGTATGCATCTAAACCACTTTAGTGAGGTTACATAAACCATGGCTGTCAGTTACAGTAATTATTGGTTTTGGAGGGCAATGACTTCAAAATAAACCTTTATTTTTCCAAACATCAGAACTTGAAATATATGCATCTTTCCATGCCAATAGCAAGTATGTTAATGCCCTGATTCATTTACCCCCATACGGTCTTTGTCTTTTTGTGTTTCACATGTGAGATTTAGTGGAAATAGGTAAGTCAGAATTTTTCACTCACCATGTGTTACTTGAGTTTGTGTCTGAATTTCTAATAGAGCAGAAATATGTACCTATATAATAACAGATCTTAGCTGCATTTCTTAATCCAGGTGTAAGTCTTCCTGTTGGTGTTGTTCTGGGTCATCCCTTTCTATAAGTTCCTACCTCTGCTGCAGGCAAAAGAAAATGAATGCCCCCCTCAAATCATTAAAATGATGAAAGATATGGCGTTCTAGAATATAATTGGGGTTTATTGGTCTTGTATTTTGAACTCAGAGATGTATTACAACTCAGAGGCTATAATAGCACCTGTACACACTACTAATAGGTTACCATTGGCTACTTCTCCTGCAGCAAATGTGTGTGGTTCCTCATTACTTCTATGTAGGTCCATTTACCAGCTGAGACCTGATGAGTTCAGTTGAATGTGCTGTCTCCCCTTTAAGTTACTTCTGTCAGAGTTGCGGTACTCAGACATTACAGTGTCTTTTGGGAGGGACAGGGTGGTTATTTTCATGCGGGTGATAAACGCTACGGGAATCGTGGGCTCAGGCAACAGCTGGAACATGTGATGTGGCAGTCAACTGGATGAGGCTGCTGAGGAGGGAACGTAACTAAACAAAACCCATAGATTTAACTGAGTAAGGAAATGTTTAACTTCCAGATGTTTAAACTCTAATCCCTCTGACGAAAAGTCTTATCCTTCTGTGTTTGGAACGGATGGGTAAGCAATGTGCTCTGCCTGCCTGGCTGCTCGCGTCCCACTGCAACGCGCCCAAGGTCCAGCTCTCCGCTGCTGTATGTAGTGCGGGAGGAGCAGTGGTTACGCTATTGTTTCTTTCTGAAGGGGTGCTAACCATTTTTTTCTTATGAATGAGTGAGTGCCTAGTGGATGCCAGAGCTATCTCTTTTGTGTTTTAAATTAAAAAGTGTCAATAGTAGGTATCACTGAGGTAAAACTGAAAATATCTGTAATGAATCCACAAATCTTTGGGCCTGGTTCATGATTAAAATGTGACTCTGCAAGCTAGTTAAGGCCTCTCTAGCAGCAAACAACCAGGCAGAAATCTTTCCTCTGTTCAGGGAGGAATTCCCCCAGCACAGAAAATCCCTACATGTAGTAAAGGGCTGCTTCTGCCAAATTTAACAGATCTGTGCAAAAAGTGTTGGCATGGGAAACATCCCAGGAGTGGTTAGGGTAGGCAATGCACTCTCATATAGCATGAGCTGGGTAGTGGCATAACAGGACTTTGTTCCTGTAACAGCACTAAACCAGAACTGGAGGCAGACCTGGTTACAGGTGCTTCTGTCACACCTGGTGTTCTTGCTGTAGGCATGAGCTTCCCTCTTGATGCCTCCTGTGAGGACCTCTCCTCCTTCCACCAGCCTCTGCCTGGCTATGGTCTTCTGTCTCAGGGGAAGGGAGGCTGCCTGTTGGTCTGGCATTACATGCTAGTTCTCTTTACTGTTTTCTTGGGTCTCTGGCTAACTCGCTTAAACTTTCCAACTGCAGCTTGTCTTTTGCTTATCTGGTGACAGGGAAGCATTGTCATTGCTTCTTTGTTCGATCCTCCAAGGACCTCACTCATGTCTATTCTTCAAAATGGCCTGAGGTGCTTTACTCCTTTGTAGCAGAGTCGTTCCCTTTACTGCTTGTGCAGCTGCTGTCTCTTAGCCAAGTAGAGCATGTTACCCCATGGGAGAATGGTTGTGGTTTCCAATCTGCCATTCTTCTGGATTTTGCCTGGCTTTTCAGAGGACATAATGGAATGGCCCAAAAAATCCAGGTGGGGATTTCCTCCTGTTTCGTCTTCAGTGGCTCCATCAGCAGCAAGATCATTGAGACTTTAGGTAAGCTCAAAGGCTACATAGGATTTAGCTCTAATATCAGCCTGCATTTTCCTTTCTGCATGAGGCCTGGGGTGACTGTTTGTTTTCTTTCTTATTTTGAAGGATTCTGGCAATATATTGCTGTACTCACAATATACATATGCAATATCTGTATTTGATTTGCACTATTTCTTTGACAATAATGGGCAGTATGACCACATATAGTTTTTCTGCTCTTTCCGATTTTGAAAGATCTGAATACAAAATACTTCATACACATCAGAAAAGGTAGTGCAGAGACTTTCTATGGGACTTCAGTTCATGTTAGCTGTGAGGAAAAAAGTGAAAGTCTTCAGGTTCCATATTTTCACTTCCACAATACTCAGACTCACACTTCATCGTGCCTCAGAACTCTTTCTTTCCCTTCTCCAAGAAAGCTGACTACCAAAGGAAGATGACACACAAACTATTATCTTAGCAGGTAAATTTAGCTACCTCCAATCTGAGTGAATATATTGTTTGTATCGTTTCTTACTAAAATCACACTAATTGATAGGGAAATTACTGAAAAGGAACAAGTTTCTCGTTGTTTCTTGGCTGCACGCATAGAAGACTAGATATTAAAACCAGAAAGATATTGAAAAGGTCCCAATAAGATAGAAATCATCATCTTTCATAATAACAGTAGCAGCAGTAAATGATGAGATTCAATGGACCTAGATTTTTTTTTGGACCATAACCAAAACTCCAAAGCCCCCTGTGCTCCAGAACATGTTTTCTTGCCACAGAACTGTGCTTCAGATAATTTTGAAAATTTTCTCTGCATTATTATTTTATAAATTATGTAGAATTTCCTTATACAAAAGCATACCAGATTTTGGGAGAATAACTGGTCAGTATGTACACATAGTTATTTCTTGCTACTGCAGTTTCACATTTTATTTTGGTATGAGTGCAGCAGGGCAGAAAGGCGCAAAGCTGGCAGTATTAACTACCCTAATTCTATGACAATAAAAGGTTTTATACTGAGATAATGCAGTTTGAAGGCTCAAGGACTTGCTCTTCAACAGAAAGAGTCAGTCCCTAAAGACAGACAGCATGATTTGAGGAAAGGGTTGACTATGCGAAGTTGTCTTGAGTGATTTTATAATGCATCTTTGAGAATAAAGCAGTGACATTGCACATGCCTTATTAGCAGGACATTGTCCCCAAAACTGTGCAGCTATCCACAAGATAGGTGCCACATTAAGTAATTTCTTCATTTTACTTAACAAATAGAAAGCCACAGCAATCCTCACCTGTCGTGAATTAACCTTCTTGATTAGCATGTAAGAGAGGCATGTGAACTGGAGCCCAGCTTTGTGTCAGTTTGAGGAATTCAGCACGCCATAAACCCTCAGAATTGTGATCCTTGTGGGATTGAGCTCCAACCAGTCAAACATCCTATCAATCAGGAGGACCCCTGCGCGGTACGGCATTAACTTTTACAATTCAGACTAGTGTGGGGCTCTGCTATACTCAATCCATCAGTCAAGTCTGTCTGCACAGTTCCTCCACAGGGGATACATCAACCTTTATAATGCTGGTCATTGACAAGCTGAGTTGTGATCAATCAATCAGTCTCCTATCATGCTGCACAACGGCTGCAGGATAACATAAGCTAGACTGCCCCATTAAAAAGAAAAAATTAAATAAAATAACCTTAAAAAAAAAAATCCATCTATTCTTTATATATCATGCCCAATGACATCCTCATCTACTTTTCTGTCAATTATTTTGCTCTCCTTTTTTTTTCCTTTCCCAAACTCAATTCTAATGAATGTTTTTAATTATGTTTTTTTTTTATTAAGTTTTGTGTCTATGTGCGTGTGATTACTGAATTTTTTGGCACAAAGAACTGGCTCTGATCAGACCCAGGCCTAGAATAACAGAAGTATGACAGGTCAGGATGGAAGAAGGTGGATTGGCAAAGCAAGTGTGTTTACATCATCCCTGGCTCTAGCTCGGTTTGTCAGTAGATTTGGCCCTATTTACTGTTTCTTTATAGCTAATGGTGAAATAGATCCTAAAAAACAATGATTTACAGTATAATAATTGTTTGGAAAAACTCGTAGTGAATCAAACTAAATTAGAGAGAGAGAGAGCAAGCGATAATATGCGTGGTGTGCCCCATGTGTAGGCAAAGGATGTGGTAGTACTTGGGCATTCATATAGCTAATTTCTACACAACCCCACCCCCCAGTTTTGGTAGAAATTAGTAGATTTTATTTTTTTATGTATATAAAAATCACGTGTGTGTATATATAAAAAAATACATTTTTTGCTCTGGTGTCTTGTTTCTCTGCCATTTGTATCAACGACTTTCAGAGGGGGTTTTTTGGCAACACTTTTGTATCTGGGAAAGTACTGCAATTATACTGTGAAGCAATCTCAGTTTTTAACAATTCTGAAGTATTTTGTAAAATTCCAGGAAAAAAAAAGTCTCCAGACCCCCTTAGGCCTTGGTAACATTGCAATAATCTGTTTGATAGTTTATGCAGTTATTTCTGTTTTCTATTGATGGGGCTACCAGTTTGCTGGTCGTCTGGGCAGGTATACATTTTGAATTAGCTTTTAAAAAATTAATAATATAAAATTCAATGTAATTGAACCTGTTCCTCTGCGGT
>NW_009622728.1:95196-102773 GCF_000690535.1 Cariama cristata
GCAAGTGTTAGGAATGGGGGGTGGCATGAGGGAGGGGCTCAGTTGTGCAATGGTACCATTCAAATTACAGGATTTGCGCTGAGGGCGGCAGTTGGAGTAGCTTTAGCTTCTTGGTTCAAATGTGCTACTTTCTAGGGCATGGGCCAAAGTACTGTTACTTAGCTGTGTTTTTATAACTTTCAGGAGCAATGCTTCTTTAGCAGTACGCAGAGGAGCCAATACACTGTTAGCTGACTGCAGCTAGGAAAATTAAGTGCCTGCAGATTTGGTGAAACACTTAAAGGGATTCAGAAAGACCAAACCTTGCTGCTTACCCCTCATCCCATAGTAATGCGAGTTAGGCAGCTATTTGGAAGAGGAGGCGCTCTGGGGCACTGGTCTCTCATTGTCCAGATCAGGTCTAGAGCAAGCTAGGACACATTCTTGGCCTGGATTGAAAGTTTTCCTTTCTGCTGCTGTCTCAGCTGTTGTATGCCCGGCGACCTTAGCCAAACAGCTCCCTTTCTGCTGCTACCGTTTCTCCTTGGAGATAGCAATACTCATCTCTGCTATGCCTGACTCTGAGATCTGCTAGTGAAGGGTAGTAGACAAGAACTGGGCAAATTTCATTGCAAATCTTAGGGAGCCATTTTTTGTAGTAAGTTTTACAGCACTTGCAGCCTTTTTGCAAGACTATGATTGCATTGTTTCTGTAGGAGGAAATTCCCTGTTCTACTTCCTTGTAGGAAACACTGGAAGTTTTCATGGTTTGGGAAGAGAGGAGAGAGTAGGAAGGAGGTTGTGAGCCCAACCCTACCAATACCTAAATACCAGTGAGGAAATTTGCTAATTTAGAAGCCTAAATCTTGCTTGGCAGAGGTGGAAAGCTCTGAAATCTCTGTGCCGGGGAAGCAAGTAGTGCTAACAAGAAAAGGCAGGCAGATTTGTGTGAGGCCTTGGGCATCCAAAGGCAAAGGATGCAGTGGATTTCCAGATCTCAGCATGATAAGGAGAGGGAATCGCTGCTCAGATAGGCCATAGGGAGGCAACTAAACTAGAGGAGAAGAATTAAACCTTACCTTATCCACCAAAAACTTTTTATATAAAACACAGGCCCCTGTGTCAGCGTGGGAAGAAGTCCAGAGGGGGGAAAACCAAAGTAGTTAAGTAGTTGCATTGGATTGACTAGCTATTTTCCCCTCCTCTGTATCCTGCCAAAAATGCTATTTTACTTTAATTTTGTTTTTTTGTTGTTTTTCATGATGCTAAAGTGTTGCTTGAACACAGATGTAAAACATCAGTACAGTACTGTAAGGCGTGGACCACATAGACATGCAGTTCCTTTCAAAATGCAAACCAGAGGAAACAATCTGCCTTTAAAATTAAACCTCCTCATTAATTTCATTAAAAATGTGTGCAGCTTGTAGGGAATGGCAGAGGGTGACTTAAAACATGGCATTATCCCTTGAAAACTGGCAGCCAGTGAATATGCTCTGGAGGGAGGGAAAAAAAAAAAAGGCGATCTGAAAGAAAGGTTGGGAAAGGGAAGCGGATCTCCTGCAGTGGTTGCCATTTTTCTACTCCTGTCTGCTTTGCTGTGCTCTGCAGACACACAATAATAACCCCAGTGGGCCTGGGGATCAAATGACGTGTTGCTGAAGGATTAGGAGCAATTCTATCCCCCTGGCATGGGCTTAGGAATTTTCATTAAAATGACCTTGGGTGTGGTGAGAAAGGAATTTGGGCTGCATGGATGGAGAGCTAAACATCCTACCTGGGGAACAACAAAAGGGCCTCTGCAAGACTCGCCTCCCTGGGCCCCAAGTAGAGCTGTCATACTTTTTCCCCCTCAGTGCAGTTGTTCGTGGATTAGCTTGGAGATATGTGGAGGGTCAGAATCAAAAGGCATCCTTCCAGGGGATGGAGGGGGGCAGGTGGGAGGATGGAGGGGAGGAACAGGCAAGAGGGCTTGTTTCCTGGAATTGCTTAAAAACAAATACTTAGAACTAAATACATGTTTGGTAGAGAGCGGAATTGCATTTAATTAACAGGGAGGCATTGTGCCTAAGTGTTGCAGCAGTAGTAAATGGAAAATTATTACTAGATTGTGCAACCCCGTCTTGTTCATCTACACAAGCAGCCCTTACACAGTCTGGTGAGTTTCTTGTGTATGTGCTTGGTCGAGCAAAAATTTTCAGTCCTGGTCTAGGAGACCTGGTGAATGTCTTCTCACAGTTTAACTGTATGTGTTCAGGCAGACAGCATCTTGCACCTTACAGTAGCACTTTTCAATTCGTACTGGCTAACCCAACTGTTTTTGAGGAAGCAATTAACTCGTAACTGTAATGCAGTTACCTATGAAGTATGCCATAACATCTTCAATTGGTAGCAACATTCCAGAAGAAATGGGTTTATCAGACTAAAAAGAAAACATGATGATGTTAGCAACAGAGCAAAAGCATTAAAGCAAGCAGAATGTAAACACCCATGCTTAAGTTTATAGGACATGTGGTTGAATGGTTCCATGCTTGCGTACATAGTCTTGACAACTTTCCTCACCTCCTGGTAAAATGTCCCTCATTACCTTGCATTCAAGGTAAATTAAAAGAAATTATGGGAGCAGGTGTCATTCTTTGAGGGACACTCTGTTGCCTTTGTCCTCAAATTCCACTTCTGTGTCACTGTCTTGTTTGAGCATCCTGCAGGCTTTGCATCTCAAGTTGTTAAACCCTCTAGGCAGGCTCTTGAATGCACAAGATGGTTGACCGAGGGGCTTTTCTTAAACTACTGATGGAAATGAGGAAAGAAGGAAAGTGGTGAAACTCACTGACCAAGCAGTGGGGTATTGAGTTAGTCTCCTCCTGATCAGAGTAGCCATGTAGTGAGCACATAACACTATAGCAGATATTCTCGGTGACAACAGTTGTTCTGGAGCACTTGGATGTAAGAAAAGGTGTTAAGAAGCAAGCACTGAAAAAGGTGTATTATTCGTAGTTGACTTTTGTTGTCTGGTTTGAGAGGTTTGTTTTGAGCTGGAACTGGAAGCGACTTTGGAGATTCAAACTCATTCTGGAAGACGTAAAAGAACTCTTGATGTCCAAAGATATGATGGTCAACACATGACAATTAGGTGAACCTGAGTTATGTCATAGGTGTACCTGTGCCCGACTGTGTCCCCTGCTGATCCTTGCTGGACTTCCCAGCTTGAGCCTAGACTTGACCCGTAACCTCACCTTTTTGCATGGCCACTGGGCTGTAGGTGGATCTTCTCACTGTCACCGCCCTGGCTGTGCTCGGCTCCTGGCTTGTCTAGCCCTGCTCCTGCTGCTCCCAGAGAGTTAGTGCGGGGAAGGAGCAGGGTCCAGGCCAGTTAACTTCCGTGGGGTTCATGGGCCCCTAGGCAGAGGGTCCCAGAAGAGGATGGTCAGGGCAGTTAAGGCCCGTTAGTGCCCTCAGGATGGGGGACCTCAAGATCTCTGACTTCATCAGGAGAGCGGGGCAGGGTGTGTGTCAATTAGGTCAGCACTGGCTTTTTGTGAGACACTGCACAGCTTCTCTGTTGGCATAACATGTATCTCGTCTTTGCTAATACCTTAAGAGAGGAGTCATTAAGTTGGCTTGTGCTGTCCTGTCAGTGGACTTCAGAAAACTAGGAGGGAGCTGCGGGGCTGTGGTTACTTGCAGTTTGCTGAGACAAGAGGGAACTCCATTGCTTTGGGCCATGAGTACAACCTTGTTGAATCTAATGGACAGGTAAGAGCCCATTAGTCCTCCTTCCTTTGATGGTCTCCCTCTACAGAAGATCAGTTTGGGCTTGGCCTGGCCAAGTGCTGTCTTCTGGGAGAAGACACAGCCAAGGGGTGGGATTCCCTGGACCAGAGGAAAGGCTGAGCATTTTGCAGCAGGTGCTGTGTGGCCGACCACTCAGAGTTTGTAAACCCCAGAAGCTGATTTAGTGCGAAGCCCTGTCATGTCCCCGGAGGGTGCCCTGGGTGGGATTGCCATGATAGCAACAAAAGATTATCTGTTCCAGGCCTCTCCTTCCTGAGCCTGCAGAAACACAGTCCATTACTTCAGACTGGGTTTATTTCAGCCTGATTATGTTACAAGAAGATCCTGGAGTGAGTTCATGCACGAGCAGCAGAAACCTGTCACGTTTGAGAAACTGTCGGTATGACTGGCCTGTTCCCCTCAGCTCAGTACGTGGAGTCAGAAGGCACTATGGTTGATGGGTGGATGCCTGGAGATATTAATTAAATTTGTAATCTCCCACGAAGACACGAGTAGGCACTGCTGCTGAAGACGCATTTAGATTGCACAGCTTTTCCCTAAATCTCTGGAGGTTGCTCTGCAAGAGACTGGTGGGGCCCAGATTTGTAGAGCTGAGGATAGTAGGACCTGTTTTGTGTTTTCTTCGTCCTGGACCCACACATAATTTGGTACAAGTTAAGGAGAGAAGTTTTCTTCTTGTTCTGCTTGGCAGATCTCTGTCTCCCTCCTCTTCCATTGTAGGGAGACATCTCAGTGTCCTGGCAAAGATTTTTAGCAAACTTTTAAAAAAGAACCTTCAGTCCTCCTCTCATGGGAATCAGCGGAGCTGAAAACCTGAATCTTTCCTTCCAGAAACAGATCTGAGGTGTCTGAAAGCCGAGGGAGCAACTTTATTTGTGCTGGGGCTGCCTGTCCTCTCTGTTCCATGAGGGTGAAAGTCAATCAGAAACTCGGAAATAGCTGTCATTCCCATTGAGTGAGGAAACGCAGTGTGACACTTCATAGTGCCAATCTGTCAACAATCATTATTGCTTGAAGTTTTTGCTTGAGGTATGCAAGTTGGTATACTTATTTTCCTTTGCAGGAGGGGTGATTTGAAACAGAGAGAGGTTAATCTCTTATATTAGTCAAGTCATATTAGCACCGGCCAAAATGTTCAATAGAGTTTGTTTGCTCACTGTCACTATGCATAGCTAAAAGCATTGGTATGCACTGCTTCTGCCTGCCTGTTATGGGTTATCTTGGGTGGCCTGTCCAACCCATTGATAAAGCCCAGTGGTGACTGTGCTGTGATAATGAAATTGCCAGGGAAGGAGTCTCTAGCTGAGCTCTGAGTCTTAAGCCTCTAGTAAAGTGCCCAGCCTAGGTTTTCCTAAGCTAATGTGTTCCCCATGGCCAGGGAGTTTCTTGTGGATTTCTCTCGGGAGGAATGGAAGAGGATGTTCAGTAAATATTTGCTGCATGGGAAATGTATGAATGCCAGTGAGGGGGAGTATTTAGTGCTAGTGGTGTTTGCAAACGGTACAGCACTGTTTGACAGGATTTTAGTAGTTTTGATAATATGAGAATGTCCTGAATCTGAAAAAGTTGTCTGCTAAACGTGAAGGGGAGGTTCTGGCTATTGAGACCTGTGCATCATTCTTCCTCTCTGGTCCAACCTGTGTGAAGACAACACCAGAAATCTTCTCATTCAGGATTTAGAAACTGAATTTGAGAGAACACTGAAAGGGTCTTAAACAGAACAGCCAAGATCTTGCAAGAGGATATGGGAGAGGTTACACAGATCTGGGGATCTTTTCCATCTTTAATTCTGAGTTTTGTACATATGAAGACTTTCATGTTGTACTAATGCATGAAATGAAGGCTATATTTGAAATCCTGACTTTTTTTTTTTCTTTTTGTTCTGTGTTTGTGGTATTTTACCATATAGTCAGTGCAGTCTCTGACTGACATTTCTTCCTTTGGAACATGTGCAATGTGGCTAACAGGTTTAAAAATAAACAGAAGAGCTTTACTAAAGCAGCTTGACCAGAAAAGTTAAAAAAAAAAAAAAAAGAAAAGAAGTCTTGAATTAGACCTTCAGTTACTGCAGAGGTCTGTTGTCCCTGGAATACCTTTGCAGTGTGTGCTAAACGGTCGCTCAAAGACAGCATAAAAAAAATTATTTCCGAAGCTGTTGGACAAATAAGGAGACTCATTCTGAGCAGGGACTAAATTGGTTTGGAACATATACTTGCACTGAGCAGCCAAAGTACATAATCAGGTTTAGCAAAACAAAGCCTGATACCAAACTTGCCAGGAAAAATTGTTTTGTCATTTTGAAATCTGCACGGTTTTTAAGCAGACCTTCCCAGAACAGAAAACAATGTGTTTAATTCCCCACTTCATCTGCCATTGCTGTATTTTTCCTCTGAAGATTTGTAAGGAAGGGGAAGAATATATAATCCCTTTGTTAAGATACTTAAATTAAAAGCTTGCTCGTGTTGAACTGCCCTTTCAGTCAGGATTAAGATTTGTTACCCAAGTCTATATACCCTGTAAAACAACGACTAATCCAGACATTAATCACAGGAAATATTCTGGCCCTTTTAAAAATAAACCATGACATTCTATGAAGAATACATAATTGGGACTATCCTGGACAGGTTGGAAATGAGGCGGGTGGATGGGTTACATAGTGACGGGCTGGGTAAGCCAAGGGGAAAGAAAAGCGCACACGGGGTGAACAATGCTGTGGCTTTGGGCTATTGTCTGCCTCGTCCGGTCCTTCGGTCCGGCTTGGTGCAAGCATTGTCATTCCAAACCAGATTATATTAACAGGAGCTGTCTGTACCCCTGATCAACCTTGCTTCCTGGCGCTCTGTGTTTTCCAACCACAGTTCGTATTTTTTCTCCCCCTGCTCTCTTCACCATTTCCAGCGTTTCCGAGCCCCGATCTGTTGCCTAGTGCAACTTCTGCAGCGGTTGGGTTGTGACTGATCCCTTTCTTCAGGCAGTATCTGTCAATGTCCCCCCTCACTGCCAAAGGCCAGTTACTCATGTCAAGGTCAAACTGTGGACTGTCATTCTGTGTCTGCCCAAGTTAATCCAAACCAAACATACCATGTATAAGTAGCTTATCTCCCAAAATAAATAGATGATCATTAGCATAAGCCACCGCACCCACTCCTTTTCTATTCCTCTCCGAAAAATCCCTCCACCTGAGTAAATCAGGATGCTTTGTCTCACCCATTCTTATTATGTTGAAAAGAAAGCAAGCTAGCTCTGGCTCCCAAGTGGGATTGCATTTACTACCTGGCTTTCCCAGACCAAACCAGTCTCGCTGATGCAGAGAGAGATGTGCATGCAAACCTGCTTGTAAAGGAGATGAGATTATACCAGGACTTCCTCAAAAACTGTAATTTGCAGGAGATGTACCCCCAGCTCTGTGTCTATCATTATCAGTTGCACTGGTAGTCTAAGTGTGCATCACTCCTCAGGCACAAAGGTCCCATCACTGTTTTTTCAAAGACAGCAAGCTGAAGCAGACCTAGCTACGCAAGGAGACTGAGGTACTTGGAGTTACAGTATGGGTATGAATCAGGGGCCTATTAAAATTCCATATTTTGTCCGTGGGGCTTTCATTGGGGACCTGCCCCACACCGGCTTGCTGCTTGGCAGGCTGAGCCTTTGTGCTGTGGCACTGTGGGACTCTGTATTGAAAACAAGAGTGTCCCTTCTTGGTGCCATAGAAAAGGTAGGTAGCAATCCTGAGGGGAGAGAGCGAGATAAGGGTGAAAGCTGATGCTGTCAGGAGGGTAAGTGAAGACGTGTGATGTAGAAGGAAG
>NW_009622728.1:102783-107772 GCF_000690535.1 Cariama cristata
GGAAGCGATGGGTCTGAACTGCTCTCCTTGCCCAAAGCGTGAAGTGGTGATTGGTGGTCAGTTGTTTACTGCTGTGGAATCAGTTGCTGCTGTCCAAAAAAAAATAAAAATAATTATTAGTGGACTGTGAAATATCCCAGCTTTATTCTTGGAGAAGGAAACTGCCTGATGCTGGTTGCTGAAGCTCAGCTGGCAATGGAGTAGGCAGGTGGGATTCTGCTGTGCTGGCAGACAAGAAAAAAAACTTCAAATTGCCTAAAAGTTTTTTCTTTTTTTTTTAAATACCCCATAAGAAGAAAGATAGATAGGAAATAATCACAATGCTTATGTTCAGTGTTGTAGAGAGAACATATATGTAATACTGATTATTTAATAAACGACTAATAACATAAGCAAATTGTGTTCCCTTCACAGGGTTTCCTCTCTTATTTAGGCTTGTGTAACTCCTTTGACCCTCTCAGGACATGTGATTTGTTCTGGAAGAGAGAATGTCTCTGAGAAGGGAGCTGAGCACCCACACCTTGGCTAAGGTTATCATCTGAGGTCTTATTTAGATAATTCCCTCTTTAATCTGGGTTTGTGCCTCTGTCGCTCAATGCCTAAGAAACAAAACATGAGTATCTTAAAAAAAAAAACCCTAGGCTAAGCATGATCTATAGGTTTCATGCCAGAGTTAGAGGATGCAGTGTTTTGGGATGGAGTCAGAGAAGAAATTAAGGGGTTAGACCCAGGACACATGGGCTCTGCCATGGCCCCCCAGTCCAGAGGTTTCCAGAGGGAGAAGTGAGGCACAAGGTAACCATGACCCATTTCAGCCAAGCCCCCTGTTCGGACAAGATCCTCGGTGTGTGCCAGAAAACACAACTGCCTTACAACCTAGAGGTGTTTCTGTTTCAGCGCTGCTCATGTGCTTGATATCACAAATTTCAGTTTAATGAAACTATTTCTCTAAAAGTAGAGAAAGACAGGCACGTTTTGAATGTGCTGTGCTCCTAACCAACAGCAAAAGTGGCCCAAAATGCAGTTATGAGAGCAGTGTTCATACAATCTGGGAAGCTGTATTAGCTATAGGGGCCAAGGAGGACAGCAGAGGTGACATGAAACCTCTTGGGGGGTTTGGTTTTACTTTGTGTAATTTCCATCAATGTCTACACATCCTTCCTTGGCTTCTGAGGCTCAACTCAGGTGTGCTCAAATGCTCCTGAAACTTGACAAAAGCTTCTGCAAAGCTGGCAAGAGCTCTTGGGCTGGGGGAAGGGAGGGAAGGAGGCAATGGGGAAGTTTCGTCTGGTTTCAAGTTTCAGGCCAAAACTTTTGTATGAGTAACAGTTTCCAGCTTCAAGAGCCCTGTGACAACATGGCAATCAGGAATCCAAAATACTGGATTTGTATGCAAGACAGGAGCTGTCAGGCAGAAGAATGGGATTTTGAGGCGGAATTGAAGAACAGGATAATGTACTTGTCACTGTACAGGATGTGCTTACTGGAAGTCCGTGGGAAACATCTTTTTGTTAATCACCCAGATTTGGCCACCTTTTTCACTTGTGGTCAGGGAGGGGAGGAAGGCTTTTGAGGTAGTGGAGTGGCAGTTGTTTCCACCATGTTTTTGAGAGAAGGGAGTCATCTGGCACGTCGCTGGCAGCCAGGCTCAGGGCTGTGTTTGCCCGGCGTGCAGCTGGCTGCAGCTGTCTGCCCCGAGCCTGAGAACTGGCTGCTCCCCCAAGGTGGTTTCGGAGACGCTGGTGAGTGGCTATCTGCCAAATCCCGCTCTGGTGGCAGAGGGTTAACCTTGTAAAGGAATTACATTGATCGTTGGGTGTAGCTAAAATGTGCCCTTGGTTGAAAAGTCATACATTAATTAAGTTGATGGCCTGTTTAGCTTGTAACCTCAGCAGCAGAGTCTCAACCTCTCCGTGGTCAAATAGATTTACCTAATGTAATGAAAGGCCATACCCTCTCCATTTCCTTCTTTCAAAGCCTTCTCACCACAAACTCTTCTGGTAAGGCCACTTATCAGTGACAGCACATTTTTCATTACTAGTGGAGTATGTGTTAAAATGAAATTTTGAAATACTTTTTCAAATGTCACACAGAGCACGCTGCGTATCGACTGGTCAGTAATCAATCCGTCAATCAGTCGTCTTTGGAGAATACTGGGGGTTGGTTGTTTGTTTTTCCCCTTGAATTGCATTTGTTTGAGACAACACACCTTATTCCAGGCAGGTTTGTAGGAAAAAAAGCAGAGAACTGATATTTTTGTCCCAAGTTGAAACATTAATCTTTTCATTGGCTCATTAAAAAAATAAAAAATTTAGGTTTGTATATCTGAAGTAATTAGTTCTGTTTGCAATGCTTCCTGAGTTAAAAAGAAAAAGGCTATATACACATCTCTACACACACATATATATAAATAAAACATTTCCATTCTTATAATGTGTGCCAAATACCATGAGATACTCTGATATTGAGGTCTTTATTTCATACATTCAAGGTATGTTAATAAACAAAGTATGAATTTATTTCATGCACGTGTTCAAAATGATCCTGCAGAACTCTCTGATTACGTAGGTTATAATGCTGCTTCAAGTTACTGAGCAAATTTTTATTTTGCATTTAATTTCCTACTAGTGTGTACTGATGTCATTCCATTTACTCTCATTAAATTGTACAACAGAGTTATTGAGTGAGGAATCTGTGTGTTGGGTTGTTTGGTTGGTTTTTGCTTGCTCTGCTCAGTGGCTGAGATGGCTAAAGTTCATGTTGTTAATGTTTTCTATAACAAGTAGGAAGTGTCAAACAAAGCAGAAAGATGTAGGAATAAGAATTTGTAGATAGTGGGATAAGAAATCTCAGGAAAGGCTTAAAAGAAGAAAAACTGTGGAAGGCATTTATGAAGATGGAAGATTTTAACTTGACACTGTTGTCTTCTGTAACATGTTCTATATCTATTTAATTTATTTGATACTGTGAGGCATCCCTGTGATACTTGAATTAGAATCTCAAGTAAATTCAGTGACGGTGGCAAAGACCTTACTGAGTTAATGCAATCTCTAACACATCTGTAATTTCAGGGCTAAAATCTCCATAAAGATTTTTATTTTAGCTATGGCTATGACTGTTCACTTGCTTGGAATAGATTAATGGAATAACATGAGTGTGCATCTATTGAGGGTATTACTGTTGTAAAAAGGATTTAACAAAATAATTGCCAGAGAAGTTCAGACCTCAGGCCTTTGTAGCCCAGTATGCTGTTTCCAGCAGTTGCCAACAGTGATGTCTAGGAAAGACTATGACCAGGACAAAGATCTAGTGATACATCCTGGGATGGATTTCGTACTTTTATGTTTGGTGATCCTGAATGAATTTTAGATTATTTTGTAAGATGGCCATACTGGCTTAATCTTAATAATTCCTCTTGATAGCTTTTCTAAGGCTAGATAGACCTCCTGTGAGTCTTAACACAAGCTGAGTTCTTCTCAGCTCTCTAAGTCCTTGGACTTTAAGTTCTCTGAAGTCCAGAGTCTTTCCTAATTTTTAGTCTTTCGGAGGTTTGGACCTTGATTAATTTTTTGTTTTTAAAGAAGATGAGTGCATGAGACTGACACTAGAGCTGGTGTTCAGTGGAAGGATTTAAAGCAGGCGATGGAGAAGAGAGTCAGCCACAGGATATAGCAGCTGGAATTTCTCACCATCTGCACGACTGACAGACTCCCTGCCGCATGAGAATTGCATAGATCACTGGTACCTCATAGGGGAGGAGAGGATGAAGCAAACTGTGATGGGATAAAGCTCACTTATACATGCTGATGTCATCTGGCCATTCACACTTCCTGAAGAGTCAAATTGGGCCTGAAGCCTTTGCGTTACTATGATGCAGTGAAGCTTTCAGTAAAAGAGCGAAATCACAGAAGCAGTGATCTAGCCAAACAGATTTTTTTCTGTCATGAAGGTATCCACATCGGGGTGAAAGTGAGATTTATTTAAAAACCACTTTTTTGTTTGTTCTGAAGGAAGAACAAGACTTTCCTGAATAGTTAGTCAGCCTTCTGGTTAGGGTACTATAGTGAGGGAGAATCTGGCTTCAAAGTGATTCCTTTCCTAATAGAGAATGTGGAGATGACATGCAATCTTTACCATCTGAAGGAGCATGCACTAAATACTGTGCTGAGGGTTTCCTAGATTGCCTCTTGCCTGCTGAAACACTCCATGCTGTGAAAGTAACTATGTGTTGGGCATCTCTTTCATTCCAAGACAATTAAAATTCACTTCCAGAAAGTTTTGTCAAATTTCTGATAGAAAAAAAACATTTCACTGAAAACCCCTTCAATTACTTCTTTCTGGAACAAACCTAGGATGACCTAACCATGTTGCTGCATTTGGGTTTGTCTCCTTGTAGCTGCTTTGGTTCTCCGATTTGTTTTACCTTGTTAATGGGCTGGTGTTTCTAATGCTTGATGCATACAATTACTGCTCTGTTAAAAAATAAAGCGTGCTGTAGAAGCTGAAACCGGAGACTGGAGACTAAGAGTGCAAACAGCCGAGAGCGGCAGGGCAGGCTCTGGTGCTCTGTGGTGCTGAGATGCAGAGTACTCCTCAGTTGTCATCATGTGCTGGGAGCTCAATAGAAGCAAAAGCAATCTCTTGGCTTGTAAGTTGCTATGAGTATCTTAAAAATCTTCACAAGTGGAGACAAAGAAAAAGAATGGAAAATAATTGAGAATTTCTGATATCTTTCTGACTGTCCCTGCGCTGTTGTGTGTTGAAAAGATGAGGCAGAGTATCCTACTGTTGCAATTTCTCTTGTTGTAGAGCAGGACTCATAGTGGGAGGATGACTTTCAACAAGACGCCAGGCAACTGGTTTATGTGTACTATCTGAATTTACACATCGGCACAAGTAGGGGTGCAACAAAGCAAAAAAATGCCGAGAGGTTCCATGAAGTGTTCTTAAGCACTTTGAGCTCCTAAACAATAGGTTGTTCAGCAGCCA
>NW_009622728.1:107803-108924 GCF_000690535.1 Cariama cristata
AGAGCACCCAGGTAGGAAGGGCAGCTGTACAATACAGGCAAGGAAATGTATTTTCTTCCAGAGACGAAAAGGAAACGTTGGTTCATATGATTGTGCTATGTCTTTGGCTTTCTGGCTAAAGTGATGTACATAAACCAAATAATTTTTTTTTTGCCTTTTTAAACAATACATTCAGAGAATGTTCTGAGGGTACAGCAGAGAGTGCCCTCTATTTTGCTTGTGGCATTCATCACTAACTGCAAAATCTGTACGTTTCTGTGTCTTGTTTAATCGAATGTGATGGGGTCATTCTCATCACCTACTTAATGGGGAAAACCTGTGCCATGTGAAGTGCCTATGGTGTCTATGTTTGCGAGGGAGATTCAGGTATGCTGTGTATAGGAGAGTACTCTCACTAGTTTGTAGACAGAGGCTGTCTCTCTATTAGTGAGTAGTCATCACAGTAGTGGTGGACCTGGAAAGGGACAAAGTTCATACTGAGGACCTGATGCCTATGCTGTACGGTATTTTATCTGGATCCAAGGACTGAACACCTGTTAATGGTAGGAGTGCATTAGGTATGTTTCTGCAATGCATTATACTGTATACCTTTGATATACATGATAAAGGTAATGTAGATGCAATCAGAGAGCCTAGATTGAAATGGAGTAGATCCCTCCTCTCTCACTGAAGTTTCTTGTTTAAAGTAGAATGTAGTTGCAAAAGTCTAGATGCAAGATTCACCGTGTCGCAAATACTGTTCTTGTAGCATTGAAATGATGAACTCAATCCTGCAGCCATTGCAAAGAAGGATTATATCCAGTTTATGAAAGTATTTAGTCCAAACCAGATTTGATAGTTTTTAAACTCTGCTGTACTAAGACCTGAACACCGTGTTCTTTTGCTGGCCTCTAATGCAGTGTGACATTAAGTAACACACGCTGAAATGCGGAAAGTGCCTGTGCAGTATGTAACTCTCGAAAGCAACATTCCAGCTCCTGAGAATCCAGTCTCAGTGTAACTGTGGAAACAGCAGCCAGGGATGGATGATTTTTATCTCACATCTTAATGTGAATAAAATGCATTTATACTCAAGGAATGAGAGTATCATAGAGGGGAGGATATGCTGGAATCTATATATT
>NW_009622728.1:108955-131994 GCF_000690535.1 Cariama cristata
CTGCTCTTTGTGAAAATCCCATCATAATTGTTTAGTAATAGCAAGTACCTGAACAATGAAAGAAAATCAGAATTTTTGACAGTGTAAGACAGTTTCTTATGTACGTTTTATCATCCGAAGGCTGAGTGGTAGCAGATGTTCCTGGTCATGTAAGCTGGTTTCCCGCTAGATGAGAAGTCAGTGATGTGGAGTCTGGGTATGTTCTTAGTTTACTTAAGACTGCATTCACCATTTGTGTGACAGGGGTGGTCAAAGAGCATACAAGATGTTCTCCCTCATCCTTGTTTTCTTTCCTAGACTGCTAGAACAGTAATGCCAGTGGAATGACTTTATTTCAAGAATTAATTATAGTTAGAGATACTAAAGTAGAGAACAAACCGCCTTGTTAACTTGTGAAAGCAAGAAAAACAAGATCTTAAAATATTAGCATTTCTTGAAAGATTGAACAGAACTTGCCAGCTAATAAAAGAAGATGTAAAGCAGCATACAATGGCATCCCTTGACTCTCACCATAATGATACTGAAATTGAGGATGTAAATTACAACATAGAGGATGCAAGATAGAGCATGCAACACATAGGGGTACAGTGCCAATATAGCTAATGAATTATAATTCATCTGTTTTTAATGGTACAGCCACTCCCTCTTTTAATCGGTTCATCTCTTCTGACTAATGACACAGTCCAGTTATTGTTCTAATGTAGGCCATAAGTAATTGTCAAAAACAGTTTCTGTACCTGCTCTCTCTCTCTTTCCAAACATAGGCGGTAATGGACCTTAACTCACATTGACAAGTAGGTCCTAGAAAAAACTCGTCATCTATTTAATGGCTGAAGTTGTAAATATATGTCTAACTTTGCTGATTTTATATTCCTCTAACATGTAAGAAAATGAATTTGGGAATCTAACCCTGAAACACTTTGCATAAAAATACTCTAATCTCAAAACAGAAGTTCAATTTACTGCAGTGTAAGAAATTACGTCTGCGATTTCCTTAGTTGCATCTGCTGCAAGTCATATTTCTGTGTATGCTTTTTTTCCCCTGTGGCTGAGAAAAGAAAGGTTCTAGTAATATTTTCCAGCAAGACTGTCCATTAAGGGTATTTTTTTTTTTTGAGTGGAACTTCAGCTCCAATAACATCAACTAGAAAAGTCCAATTGTCTTCAGCAGAACCGGTTTCACTCCAGTTTTCATGCAAACTGGGATGATGTGCTTCTTCCAAAGTCCAATTGCATTTAGTACTGGAAACCCTGTTTCTCTTTGCTCTGAGAGCAGCTTGGGGAATCTTGTGCGTGGTAGCTGGATCCTTGAAAGCTACAAGCCATTGCCTGATTTAGTGTTGCGACATTTAACTTTTATGAGCTGCTTTGTGGAGTTTTCTGTTGGGAGCTGTGTACCCTTGCGCTTGGTGCAGTACATGGGTTGCTTATCCTTCTGCCGGGGATACTGCGTGGAGCAGAGTTGGCTAATGTGGTGCACCCCTTGGATGGACCCAAAATAAACACCTGGGCTGTCTAGCATGTTGAGGTAATTTACAGTGTAGGCTCTTAAGTGACAGCACATAGAATCATAGAATCATTTGGGCTGGAAGGGACCTTTAGAGGTCACCTAGTCCAACCCCCCTACGGTCAGCAGGGACATCTCCAACTAGATAAGGTTGCTCAGAGCCCCATCCAGCCTTCATGTTCACACAAACACAATGTACTCAGTTATAAGTTTTTTTCAATTATAAAGAAGAATAGTCCAGGAAAAAGCACTCTTACTATTAAAATGCCGACAAACAAAAAACCGCTGGCATGTGAAAAATGACATGGCAGAGTCATCTTTTTGGAAAGTTGGTGATGCAGAACAGCTGTGTTTCTCAACATCAGACAGGAGATCAATTGGTAGTGTGATGGCTTGTCACATGTTGGAATATGGTGTTGTGCTGCGGATGGCAAAAAGGCAAGTACTTATCTTTAATCTTAGCTCCTATGTTCCTTATTTCTTACAACTTTTGCTCATTTATTTTCACTTTCTCTGGTGGTGTTTGGCTGGCTCTTCACTTTCTGAAGTGCTAAACTATAACCAGAAGCTCTGATAAGAGTGATAAAGTAGGTCAGCTCAACTCACACTCATACTCTTGTCAGGAATAGCAACTCTGGAGGTACTGAAAAATAGGCACATAATTAGGGAGAGAAGAAATGCTCATTTCTGCAGAAGGCTTGATTTCTGTAATTAACTCCTGAAAGAGCTGGAGCCCAACACTGTGCCTAGATTTATATAGTGTATTTGTAGTACTTGTATTATAGCTGAAGAATAAAAATGATCACTTTTCTAATTTTCCTGAAGTCTGGTAATATTTTTTTTTTAATCCTGGTATGTTGTTGTACATGTTTTCATATTCCTCTTCATTTTCTCTTACCTGTTTCCCTTAGAAGCCAAAGTATAAACTGACCTTTGTGGGAGGTAGATTGTACCACAAATAACAGTTACAGTCAGAGACAGGATTATCAGCCTATGTGATCCTAATATGACACTCAGTTGATTCCCTCCAGAAGGTTTGCTATATTCTGGACATTAGAAATCCCAGGTTATTGCTGTGTATTGAAGAGTTTTTAGTTATTTTGCAGACATAATTAACTTTGTCTATGCAGTAACCTTTTTTGAGAGAGAGACAAAGAATCTTAGTCTAACAGCATCACTGTTTTGATGGGAGTATCCCCAAAGGAAGGAATAATGTCTCTTCTTTGGCAGAGTAATGGCTGAGAGGGGAAAAGAAAAGGTAGGCTTTATCTTACTGAACTTTAGTCTAGACTGCCTTTATAGGGACTTATAAACCAATTCATTCACCTGATGTGAGATCTGTTTCTTGCCACTGATTATAAGGAAACCCAAAATACTAACCAAATACCTAAGTCTCCTTAGACTTCATGCTAAGTGGGTGCAGTCTTGTCAGTAGAGAAACTGACTTTCCTTTATCTAAGAAAGTTGTACAGAAGAGTATCTTAAGTCTTGCTGATATTTCAGGAACCTATCATGCAGAGGCACAAACAGAAACATCTAAAAGTCTGCTACCTACTGGTCATCAAGACTGAAAGAAAAATGTCTAACAAAACTGACATCGTGTTTCTGCAAGAAAGCAGGACTGTGTGCATTCTTTATAATTCAATGGGTTTGCACAAAGATGCTTGCCTCCATTGCCTATTCTTCCTCCTCCTGCAAACAGCCCACCTCGTCTTGAATTTTGCCCCACAACCTCAATGAAAATGGGATCAGTTTTGGCATTCCTTTTCCAGTATTTCATGATGTAAAGGATCTTATTTAATGTTTTCTCTTTCAGGCTGTTTTATGGGGAATTTGCCTGTTGAATTTTTTCTACAATTTGAAACTACTTAAGTGGATTTGCTGGTATCTTGAGGTATGTTTGTAGCTGGCCAGTGGTATGGGAAAGAGAGACGTTCCAGTGTCTTCCCTTTCCAAAAGGGATATTGATGGAAACTGGCTTTGATTTGAGCAGAGTCAAACCTGGGCCTCTTACATCCTTGGCCATAGGCAAAAATTGTCACTCTCTTTTCTTATTTGAGAAACTAAGGTTCACACTTTAATTAAAAAAAAAAAAAAAGGAAAACCCAAATGGATCTTTGGTAAATCTGTATTTTGCATAAGCATTCAGAAGGTTTTGGTTCTGTTCCTATGAGGACTAGTATCAGATGATAAAATCTCCAAACCTGGTGCCAAATTGGAACCCCTGGTCATCTGTAACGAGGCTTGTAACCATTGGTCCCCCAGCTCAGGGAAAGACCTGTGTGTTGAATTAACAGCAGCTTTCTCGTATTACGTGCTTTCTACTCTACGGTAGTGTATCCAATTATCATCTGTTACCAAAAGCCAGGAAAACAGCGGGGTAGCATGGTGAAAAGGCTGTATGCACAAACCATATTGATCCCTGAACAAATTTGTCTAGAGTCCTCAAATACACATAGACACGTGTGCACACACACACACACACAAATTCCTGTGGCTTTGCCACTGGTGCTATTTAGGTGGTTTGGTCTGTGCCCCCTCAAAGCTTCATGCCTTCGCCCAGTAGTTTTTTCCTGAAACTGTCAGTGCAGGTGTTCCAGAAAATGCCTGTGATACGTGAGTGGGGATGAGAAACTTGCTTCCTCATAGCTCCCCTGACAGCTGATGGATGCTGCTTTTGTTAGCAAAAGTTTAAAAAACAAAAGGATCTTGCAGTGGGGTGGCTTGGAGTCAAAGCTAAACAAAGCTGAAAATTGAGTGTATACATTGCAGCTTGATTATTTTGAAGGTTGAGGTCTCTGCTTCGACCCTTCATAAGGAAAAAGGCCACCTGTATTGAAGCATTCTTTTGTCATTCTCTGGGATCTTTATGTTTTGATTTTTGTGTGCTTTATGGAAAAAAGAAGTCAATACATCTATTAACATGTTTACTGCTAGTAAACTTTAGTAACCATGAGCAATGCAGAACTTCTCTGAATAAAGTACAGCGTTTTAATAAGGAGCACATCATGAGAGGCATTTGTTTTCTGGCGGGTAATGGCAAGAGGCAACCTCAGTTTGAAGTGATTCCGTTCTGGATACCAGCGTTACTGTCCTAAGACTTTTATTAAAATAAGTGGGACGTTTTCTGCCAGTCAATAGGAATAAAGGGAAATGAAATGAAGAAGGGACAGCGTAGCATTTGTAGGCCATGGAAGTGCTTAAAGGTGTCTAATAAAAAGCAAACAAAAAGGAAACTCTCCTAAGAAACTGTCCTCCTGTTGTGCTTCTCTTGCGTTTTCTCTACTGGTCTCTGTGGGCAGGTTTTGATGAGATGAGGTATTTGATTCCAGTGGGATACTTGCAATGATGCCTATGATGGCAACTGGTTAGCGAGTCCTTCATCCCACAGTGAGGAGAAACAAATTGCATGGGGTAAACATGACGGCTAGCCCATGCCTTCAGCCACTCTGGATTGGTAACTGGCCTTTAGACAAAATTGTAAGGTATTGAAATGCTTGTATATGCTCTCTGTTCGCTCCCTTTGTAGTTCTGTTTTTGGCTGAGGCCGAAAGCAGAAAGGCCAAGAGTATTGCTGTGTTCTTCTCGAGTGCCTTTTAAGCACATTTGGTAAGCAGGGCAAGCATCCAAACAGCAACTGAACATCACATCTTTAGACACTCTCTGGCTCTGGCTGTGGACAAATGACCTGGCCTTCAGCAGCTCTGCAGTGTGGGATGTCTCAGTTATTTTTCTGTTTTTTATCCACTGTCCTTCCTATTGGAACAAAAAGGAAGCAAAGGAAATCTGGATGTATTATTCTGGTAGTGCCATGTGGTATGTGCAAAGCCACTTTGGTTCAAAGCTGTGTTGGTTTCAGGGCAATCCCAGTGCTTGTGGTGGTGTGACTGTATAATTTGACTTACAGGCTATTTCTAGCAGGACAGTTCTGCTTAAGAAGTTTATGTAGATGTCTCGGTGATATTCATTGTATAAGGGAGAGGCAGCAGAGTCTTTTGACTTTCTCAGCTTCTGTCACGAAAATGCAGTACTTGGCCTCCATATTTCTTCATATGAAATTATTTTAAACTCTCACAGGTACCTGAATACCTAGGTAGGAGGCAGCAGGAGGATATGTTTCTTCCCTACTTTTTGCAATGTATATTCTCTCTGGATACAGAGAAATGTGTCCACCACCGAGTACAAAAAACATCTTAATGCAATCCTAAAATGAAAGCACAGATCAGCAGGAGTAGGATC
Source organism: Cariama cristata (assembly GCF_000690535.1). Lineage (NCBI taxonomy): Eukaryota > Metazoa > Chordata > Aves > Cariamiformes > Cariamidae > Cariama > Cariama cristata. Next base: position 114,702 of record NW_009622728.1, read on the forward strand.
TAAGCTTTTAGGAATTTCTAGATTTTAGTTTTGAAAATAACATCCTGGGCATTGACAATTCATAAAATCAAAACCACTCCTGATTTTTCTCTTCCTGTCTCCATTAAAAAAATCCCATTGTAAATAAGGATTTGGATTCATAAGAAGTCATTTTGCATGGGGCTACTCACACAAAGGTGTGTAACATAATCTGAAATGAATGTTATAAAGTGAGGCTTTCCTGTCACATCACATTTGCACATAGTTTTCTGGACAGCAAAGAGAATCTGACTTTTGAAAAGCTACATTCCCTAATCTGGTTGCTCTGTGGAATAGTTTAATTTTGTATGATGTCTTTCACAAAGAAGTTGGCGTCTGGGTGATGTGGTGGTTGGATTCTGGTGCAACGTATTTGGAAGGGGAAACTGATCTGAGTTGTTCAGTTCCTCTTTCAAGTCCTTGCTCACTTTTTTCTTCTCTGTTCAAAACAAGTAGTTGTGTTGACCTGATTCTACTAAAATTTGGGGGGGCGGGGGGAGGGAGAGAGAGATGTGTCACCTAGTAAAGGACTACTGCGTCCTCTTGGCACTGAGGTACATCCTTGGTTTGATTAACATGCGGTATCAATTCTTTGATTGTCAATGGTTTTTGCCTAGAAAGGTGGTTGTGCAATGCAGATGTGGAACGTAAGTGTAATACAACACAAATACGAAAGAAAGATGAACTCTTTACTTCACCTGTCCTTATTTCACTAGATAGGTGAGGTTATTTGCAGTATACACTTGTTGTAGTGAATACCCAATAAAAGAAGGGCAGAATTAATTTTGTTCATTTATCCAAGACAGCATTTTAGGATAAGAGGTGTATGCTCTCGTTGTGAATGTGGTTACAGCCTGCTACTTCTCACATCTAAACGTGGTACTTCTTTGGTTGGGATCTGGAGGCCTTGTGATGGTGGAGTGGAAAGCCCAAGGTTTGAACTCTATCTGCAGAGTTCATTGTCTGCATATAAATGGATTATAATTTCTTTAGCTGGGAACATAACAGGGTATGCATGCTCGGGGCCAGCTGTACTCTCCAGTTCTCTACCATAGTATTTGGTTATGGATCAGCCTTGTATTTTTTTCCTAAAGCCCATTTGCTGATTGAAATGGATTTTGATTTTTCTTTGATCAGCATTTTCATTATTATCCAGTAAAAACATTGGATCTGTTTTGTTTTTTCATGCACAATTAAATACAGAGTTAACTGTGAACTAGGGTATCAGCAGCGAACAGCCTTTCTGAGTGCTGGCTACAGTGATCGTGTTTTGGGATCTGTGATGACAAATCTGTGATAGGAGCTGAGCCTACATGGAGACACTTTTTTTACCATTTGTTTGTTTTGGTTTGGGTTTTCTTGTCTGCAGATTCATCAAACCAAAAGTATCTCATTAACTACAAAATGTCTGTATGAAAGTGTTGGGAGTCTCTGGGGCTATGAGGTCTAGCTACAGGAACTAAAGGATTTTGCGAGGAGAATGCCACTGTTATTTGCCTGTTGTTGCATTGCAGTTCATATCCTGTTCGGCTGCATGCCAAACCCACAAACTCCCTCTGTCCCTGGTAACTGAGAAGATTACTTGCTTCTAATGCTGTGAAATAAGTGCTGTACCATTGTAGGCATATGTAAGAAAAGCCTTTAGATTTGATACTCTTTATGTAGAGTCTCTGAACCTTCCTACTACTGAATGAAGACTCATTCCTGATATAGGACCTAATTTTAAAACCTGTTTAAAAGTGAACTTTTTTTTCCTGAGTTTAATAGATTAATTTATGTAGAAACCTCTTATTTTTTTTTTTGTGGCATGTTGATTTCATTCCCAATAAATTTGAAAGGGCTATTTTATAAAGATTAATGCTGGGCTGTCTCTTCTTAAAGAGTAAATGCTCAAGGAAATGACAAAACCTTGTACTTTTGCACCATTGATCACTACCAGTAAGGAAAGCACACCCCAACACACAGAGCATGGCTGCTGGTAGCAGCAAACAGTCTAGTGGATCTTTCCCACTTTTAACTTTTAGCATTATTTAGCAATTCTCCAAACTTATACATTAACAAGGTTTCCTGAGTCTCAGAGAAAAGAGTGTAGTGACAGCCTTGCTGTCATTGAAATGAAACACCACCAAATGTATGGGGTCAAAATGCCGCGTGGTTCATTTATTTTATCTGGTCATAACTTTGCTGTTCTCCTTGGAATGTCCTGGTTAGATTAAAAAAAGGAAGACAGACAGAGATGCTGTTCTAAAGGTGGTGGGTTTTTTTTTGGTTTAGTTTTTTGTTTGTTTGTTTATTTGTTTTAAATTAAGACTGAAGAGTAGAGTATATCAAAAGACTACTGTGAGCTTACTTGAGAGGGAATTCCAGACCAGAATTGCTGTCCCGTATTAGGTGAATAAACACCTGAATCTTTGTATATTTTCAGCCTTTCTAATACTTCCTTATGTAAAAACATGGTAGAAAAGCAGATTGTGATTTTTGCCCTATTTCTGCAGGAGAAGGACCAGAAATGAATTATTCTGTCCACTGAGACACTGGGCTGTCGAAAAGACCTCTGTGGCTGGGAGCGTGCAGCACCGTGAACTCTCCCGGTGCTTCTGAATGGGCTGAGATGTGTAGGGGGAAGCTTCTGTCTGAGCTACTGGTTCAGCTGAAATGCATGATCAAGTTTCTGCTGTTCATTGCCCCCCTTTTTCCACTGATAGTATCTGGAACAATAAAGAATATTATCTTTATATTATTATTTAGGTGCGTTATACTGGAGGATGCTAGTCCTGAGAAGAAAAGATTCATTTTTCCCTGTTTCTGCTTGGGCCCAGTTGAAGTCCTTTACAATATCATGATGTGATGCTGAGGTATTAGATGTCTTGTAATCTCAAACCAGATACAGCCGAGTTTATTGAGCTCTGACCCTACTTGCTGTCTTGTTAATTGAAATTTAATAATTAATTTCACCTGTTGCAAGAATAACTGTTGGGTTAATATTTTTCTTTTGAAATTATGATGATTTTATGATTTAAAAATGGCAAGGTTGCAGCAAAAAACCCCCGCTATAAACAGACTTTTGTTAGCTAGAGTTCCCATGTGTCTGTAACTTCACAATGATAATTGATCTGAACATCTTATGTGCCATGAGGGAGAGTAAGAAATGATTGCACCAAATTTCAGTTGAACTGTTAGTAACAGTGCATCCTGCTCTGTTAAGAAAAGGAAAAGATGCATATATGCTAATGACTTTCTATTATGCCATCAAGAATATAAGAAGAATTCACACAGCCTGATCTTGGGAGGGTGATTTTTCCTTCATATTCCACAAAACTCTTCAATTGCAAAAGAACAAGCCCAAAGAGCTTAGTTCCTTCCTAGCTAGTACAAACTAACTGGTAAGATTGCTATGAAATACACTCCAGCCTTATAGAGCCTTGCCTTTTGGGCTCGGTGCACTAGTTCCTAGGACAGGGTGCAGGACTACATAATAGAGAGGATTAATATGAACATTATTTATGCTCTATTTCTAGAATCACTGTGGCAAGATGAAAAGATCTAAGTCAGTTTTGGTGGGGTGTGTGGATTTGCAGTAATCCACGGAAAACTTTGGTTTATTGCTTGACTGTGCCTTAAAGCTTCTGTGGCTCCTGTGGGTTATTGCTTCATGGTGCTCTGACAAATGTCAATTAGCGTACATCAAAAAATTTTCTTGTTTGTGTCCCCTGCAAATGGAGGTGGCCCAAAAGACACAATCCAATTGAAAACAGCGCATATGCAGATTACAGCCAGCCAGTCAGTGAAACTTTGTGGACAACGTGATTTTGCTGATACAGATTTGTTAGAAATATTGTATTTCTTTCTGAGACAGGAATGATTATAAAAGCAGATCTCAAGAGAGCAACTTACTGGAAACCTAAGCCATGCTGAATAGTAAGTATTTTTACCTAAGGAAGTTTGCCTTTTGCAAATTGCAGGCAATTTGCAAGCCTTACTGCTCTGTTTTATTTTGGGATTACAGTCGATGTTTTATTGCTGCTGTTGTGGATTTTTGTATTTTCCAGGTCACATCTTTTAAATATTCTCCAGTTTAAATGATCTTCCTATAGTTTACATCCCTGGATACTGTGTTTGTTGACAGGAATGCAGGCAATACAATGTCATGCAAATTCTACTCACTTTATGTATCTCCTTCTACTGAAAGAACAGTAGATCACATGGAGAGATTTGTCAAGTCAGGTCTACAGCTAGATCAGTGTAGACAAGAATGTATATATGCTATTGATAGTCTTGCCTAGTTTTGAGAATAAGCCAATTCAGTGAAACGAGTCTTAGAAAATCCCAGTACTAGAACTTACCTCAGTCTTCACTCAAACAAAAATTTCTGAGTTAAAGTGAATAGACCTGAGAATTTGTCTGTTTGCAAACCTTGTGCCAAGAGAAGCTGGATTCTGTGTGAGGAGGTCCAGCTGAGCATCTGCCTCTTGGCCTGGTGCCACTCTCTAGGCTTACTTTTTCTATGGCATATCGCAGGTAAGCTGAGAGATGATCTTGGTGTGCTTGACCTATAGAGCAACAGTATGTATTTTGTATTGGTTTTATAACAAAGAATACCAAGTAAGTCAGGAACAAACAGAATGAAGGGTGTATTTTAAAATATTTAGATAATTTGTTGGCATTAAGTCAGCCAAGCTTCCTTGTACTTGGTCTGTCAGGTGAAGTGGAAGGAAAGAGACTCTTATGTTTGACTACTTTTTTTGATTAAGTGTGCCTAATAGGAAAAATCATGCTGTGTGATACTGGCTAGACTAGAAGTGAGTGTGAAGAAAAACATACGATGAAGTATCTCCAGTATATTGGGGAGACTGCTCACGCTTAGTCCATTAAGTCTGAGCGAGGCTGACAGTGGATTTGTCTTTGGGGTCGACTCACCAGTCAGTTTCAAATAGCTCATTTTGCCTTGTCTACTCAATGTAGAGAAATGACGGGATTAATCAGAGAATGGAATTCTTGGATTGAGGGAAAGAAATAAAGGGAAGTGGGGCCGCCTGCACTGGCAGGGTACTCTCAGATCTGCTCTCAGGTATGTGGACAGGTCCCAGGACCTGACGGAACACGCTAATCTTCTCAAGTAGACATTGGGATTAACTGATTAAAAGTGGTACCTGTTGTGCTATGAGAAGACCTTAAAGATTTAAATGTTAGTCTTCTAAGTACTTTTTCCACCAACTTGCTGTTTTGCTTACATATCATGTGGCAGTATCACTTTTAGATACCAAATGAAAAGCATATGTAACAGAAAGCAGAAATGTTCTTCCACTCTGTGTAACCAAGGGTAACGTCCAATATGAAAAATGGATTTTCCTGAAGTGGAACATGCTACTTTAATTATTACATGCAGTTTGGAATCATGACTATTTATACAATTAGAAGTTTGGAAAGGCTTCCACAAATTCTTTCTACTTAAGCATTAAAGAGAAGTTTTGTTGTGGGTTTTTTTTTTCCTTTTTTTTCCCCCGCCCCTATCTAAATGCAAACTAGAAGATGAATACCAAAAAAAGTTTGGAAGTCATCGTGGCAGAAGAATGATCTTGAATACTGGTATTGCCTGAAATTCAGTAAGCATTTCTTAGCTGAGGATTCAATACTCTCTTTAACTTTAAAATCTGTGTAGGCCATTGCTGGAAAATAATCTTCTTGAGAGGGGAATGGCTGCCGTGGTCAAAACACTTTACAACTTCTCTGGCGTTACTGTTGAAAGTGTATTTCCATATGGGCCTTATATAATTTTAAATTGATAACTGTTTTCTGATGTGTGGAGTTTTTTTTTAATTGTCTTTATTATGTAATGGTGTGCAGGCTGAATTTCGCTCCGCATTGTTTGAAAAAGTGGAAGGTAGTTGGATCTATTATTTGACGTGTTCTTGAGACTGAATGCTCTGAAACAATGTTGTTATCACATTGCAAAATGACATAATCTAAACAATGGGAAAAATTCTGATCTTATTGACAGTGGTGTAAATCTAGGTGAATTCCCTTGGGACAAAACTAAATACATGATTTCCTCTATGTTTCTACTGTTGTTTTAAAGTGCTGAATCTGCCCCAGCGACATACTTGAAAGAGCCACTGATCACACAAGAAATCTCCTGCTACTTGATAAGGTTCTACAAAGAAAGTTTATCCTCATGAATTCCATGTATTTTTAATGCAACTTCTCTTTTACTGCATTGATTAAGCTCTGTTGAAAATTCTTGAATGTGGAAGCGAATCAGCTGTGACTGTAGGTGGGACTGGCTGATAATTTAGCAAGAAAAAAAATAGCATGTCTGTAGTCTTCTGAAAAGAAGATTTTCAGTAGCTGTAATTTTTGAAATAGGCTGTTTTTGAAGTTTGGTAGTATGTTCAGAAAGGAACTCTTCCTTTGCTTTAGGCTCTTCATGAACTTTACCGGGGTCAGAAAGTTTGCATAAAAGCAAGGGCAGTAGGTAAAATCCCTCTGAAATCGCGAGTAAAACTCTCAATTGAGCAGAGTCAGGATTACAAACCATGTTGAATGCAGTAGACAGACTAATGTTATCTGTGGAGAATTTGTCTAATAATAAGATGTGGCTAGTTTTCCACACTGAAAAGAGTATTATACTTGGTTTAGTGTATAGTCATTCCCTTTTTCTTAAAAACAATGTGGTATGATAGTCTGCATTAATGTCACCAGCCATTACAGTCGTGTTACGGTAACGTTCTGGTTCATTTCTTAGACTGCTGTAATATTTTATAAGGATTGTACCTACCGTGCTCCATCGTGGTAAGGCAAAAACTAGTCTGCTTATATGTATTCCGAGGAAAACTGGGAAAAGGGAATGGAACGTCAAATGACTGGTGCTGTGTCAGTTCTGCACATATCTCTCTTGGTTTCTTTCTGCTGTGGTAATGATTGGAAGATTTCTGTAGCCACAGGCATAACAAATGAACAATTAGTCTTTGGTTTTTAAGATTACATCAGCTCTGAAGCATTGCTGCTTCGGAGAACCGGACCAGTGTGGTCGATTTGTGTTGATTATAGCAACTGCAAAATGTATCCTATCCCTGATGTTCCCTTGGCAGATGTGTTAGACCTGTTGATCACTGAATGAGGGGAATTCTTTTGTTCAGTGACTTAGGATTGTTACATCTTTTGTATAGGTTCAGAGCCACCCATTTTGCTTTCTTTCCAGAGAGAATTCCATCAGGTTGAGTGATAAGGACCTTCCAGCTTGATGATCTGGTCTATTTTCTGTGCACAGTCAAAAGAAGAATATCTGGGAAAAAACTTAAGAAATTGTGTCTGTGGCTCTCTGACTAAGCATTTGCCAGTAAAATCAATTTGTACATGAAATCATGTCACTTTACAGCAGATAACTTTTCTTTGTCCTCCCTCTGAACCAGATGTGCTAGGAAGGGAAGAGACGGTGATGAAGGGTCATTGAGCAAATGCTCACACCAATGTGTCAAGTATGTCCTTTCCTGGTGTAATTTCCATTCACTCTCGTGTCACTACTGTTTCTCAGTGGTTTGAACCAAGTGCTGTGCACACAGTCTTTCACAAAACTCTTTCCTACTGCTAAAACATAGGAGTCTCCTCTGACCTCCTTTACGTGTACTATGGCACTGGTTTGTGAACTGACTTTCAGGTATGACCCCAAGTTTGCCAAAGCAAATCTAAGTCGTGTCTGAAGCATGGTCCAAAAGACCACTCTGCTGTCTGGTTACAGTTCAGGTCAACATTCAGGTTACAGACCCCAACTTTAGGAACTCCAGTGTATACCTATGAATACAAAATCTGGAAGTATGGCTTATCTGCTCTAAGGCAGTATACAATTTATAATGATGCTTGTGGTTCAAGACAACATGGTACCGTGTTATTTTTTGTATGCTTAGACAGAACAACCTGTCTGTGTTTTCCACCACTGCATCTTATGGTATCCTTTAGAATGATTCTGAATTAAAACTAAAACGTGTTAAGCCTTTTTTGGGATGCGGGTCAGGGATTACCTGAGGTGGCATGGGGTAGAGAACAGGCATCTTCACCTGAGGAATGGCAGATTAATAAAAAACGGATTCAGTACATTTGTCTGAAAGAGTACTGTTTACTCAGAGAATCATGAGCAGAGGAAAGAGGTAAGGATGACTGGTAATATTTATGTAAACTTCCTTAGCGCAAAATGAGCTTCAGCCATATTTGTATGAAAGGGAAAACAAAGGTGAATTAGAAAGAGGTAATAATCATCCAGCAGAGAGTTGCCTTCTGCCCACACTGAGCACCAACCCAGTATAGTGCTAGAAGGTAGAGTTATTTGAGGTGATAATTAAGAGTGATCAGCACAAGAATAAGGGTAATTACATCTTTGCAGGTCCAGACTTCTGTAAGTGTGAACAGATTAAATGTGTAGATATTGGTTATAAGCTTTTCAATAGGGGGATTAAAATGTTTTGCAGTATCAAATACAACGCTGTTTTTCAGTGGGTGATAATTCCACTTCCCTTCATTTAAAATGCATCCTGTGTAGATATATGTAAGTAGACAGATAGATGTTTGTAAGATCTATAGTAGAACAAAGCAGCTACAACTCTCTAATTCAGAATCTGCTTTCTGAAGTAAATAAAACTATTTTTCTTATATCTTTCTGCTTAAGTCAGTCCTTTCAACTGCCTTTACTTGAAAATGGCTGTGAAACTGTTTTGCCTCCTACTCCCATGAAAATCTGGGTCAAATTACAACCTCTTCAGCCCTTCTCCCTTTGACAAAAATGGAAAAAGTTTTCAATATATTTGATCCGTTATATCTTGTTACCAATCTTTGGCTGATAAATTTAGACTTGGTGTGCAACTGCTTGCAAGAAGCCATGAGTGTGCTGTTTTTGATCTTTATAATTAATGTACTTCTAATTTCCTAATTCTTCTGTCTTTGCCACATCTCAGGTATGACAGTCCCATGCACATATGGAGGTCTGTTTTCAAGTTCCCTAACCAGTCTTTTGATGCTTCTTTTGGACACAAAAGACCCCTTTCAGAATCTGGAAAAATCACTTGCTCCAAGTCTGTCACCATCAGGTGCATTGTACCCAGATATTGCTGGATCTGTTCTTTTACTTCATTCTATTCTAGCAGTAATAACAATTTGTAGTGGCTGTTATTGCACGTAAAGCAGGTTCTTGCTATTTTCAGTGTGAAAGATGGACATGCTGTATATGCAGGTGGCTCATGGCAGTTTGCAATATAATAAGTTTATGAAACACTGTGTGGAATACTGATGTTATTGGAAGAAGCCCCTTGTGCTAGGAGCTTTTTTGCACAGTTGAAGTAATTAAAGAATAGTCAAAAGCTTGTGTTGGTCTGGGCTGTTAACTACAGACTGAAAAAGCCGTGTATAGTGGAGATAGCTCTCGAAGGCAATTGTTCTGATCCTTCCTTGCCTTGCATCTTAGTAATTTACGCACATGGCAAGCAGAGTTTCGCACACGCTGCAGACCTCGTATCTGAGGACCAAAATCAGAGAAGTCAAGGCTATAAAGTCCTTGGAAAGCACAAGACAGCAAAGAGGATAAATATGCTAGCTAGTGTTGAACATTTTTACTTAGTGATGTGAAAACAGTTGTGTAACAGGCCATGTTTTTTTGCTTGAAAATAAGGATGTAGGAGGGGGCCATGGTCTTTTGAGTGGTCTGGTCTCTCACCTGGGTTCTGGAGAACAGGTGACAAGAGAATATATGTGGGATTCCTTCCCACCTTGGGCATCTGGACACATCAAGCAGATATCTAGTGCTTAATTGCTTACTTCTTTGCTCCCTGCCAATTTTATAAAAAAAATGGGTGAGCCACTCAATTTCCTATTCTCAGACCTTATGGAAATCTGTCTTTCTTTTTCCTCCCCCCCTTTCATTTGTGTGCGTGTGTGTAGGTGTACACGCATGCACATCTGTGTTTTTGTGTGCTGTACGTTACCCACAACGCTCAGTCGTAAAGAATGCATGACAGCCGTGACCGTAGAGCTGTGAAACAGCTCTGTTGTGTGAAATGGGGTTGGGAAGGGAGGTGGGAGACCAATGGTACACATTGAATGTACAGTCATTCCCTCCTTTCCTTGTCTGAAAGGGTTCCAAATCTCATATATTCACAGGCAGACCCCAGCCAAAGCCCGCAGCTGTCATGCATTTTCAACAGATTCCACAGGGCCTAGATGAGGTTTGAAGACATTCCTTTGCTCTTACACATTAGCTAAAAGGAATTACCGTAACATCTGATATTGTGGAAGTGGGAAATTTGCCATCCTGACCTTGCCCAAAGCATTCCGGAACTGGGGGTCCGAGGATTTATTATCTCAGATGGCCTCCAAAGGTTGTCGAGGGCCCGTCTAGCTGTGCTCCTGCACAGCTCAGGCAACCAATGTGCTATTCATTTGGAGGGACTGCACTGGGGTGGGGTGGGGTTTTTTGTTGTTTTGTGTGGTGGGTTTTATTTTTTTGCTACGGCTGAAATAATGGGCAGACACATGTTACTGCTGCTCTCTGGATCTTTGTCATAGGAAAAGCATGTTCCATTGGAGCGATTCCCAGCTGTCAGTAATGTGCTGAAACACCACAGCCAATCATCAGAGAACAGGCCAAATAAACAGGATGTTCACAATGTGTATGATTGCATGAGTGTGTAACAAACTTTCTGCACATTTCACAGTCTCATAATGAGATTGACATGCATTGCTTAATCTGCATCTGTCTGTTTGGGGAAGAAACACATAAACACCATGGAGACCATGTGCAAGAAAGCTCAGTTTCTTGGCTGCGTGGTTGTTGATATGATAGGATGAAATCTGGTACTGAGTTGGAAATGAGCAGTACTTTAGAACTATTCATTTAGATGCTGGGAAGTGCCCTATAGTCAGCCAAGCACAGTTTGGTGAGTGTTAGTGTAATCAAAGTGGTTATTATAGCAACAGATGACAGACAAGAATGCCCAAGGATGATGCACAGAGCTATTTTTTTAAGGGAATATCTGAGGTGCCATTTGTTTTCTCTTTGTTTTGATTTCAGAATTTATTTTGATTGCTTTATGTATTTAAAAAAAATTGTGCACAGAGCACACTAATAAAGGAAAGAATGTTTACAGATCTATAATTATGGACTAGCAAAAGCCATTGTGTCTTTAATTTGAAATCAGGACAGTATAATTAGAATAGCAAATATAAAAAGGAAGTCAATGTCCTCACTCTCCAAAGCATGCATTTTTCCAGCAATCAATGTTCTCATCCCCAAAAGCATGCATTTTTTTCAGCAGAGTGAATATTAATGCACTTTATCTAGCTGCACGATCGTTGAGGTGCGAGATACAGATAATTTATCCCACAGTTGGACAACGGCAACTTCTTCCTTAATCCCTCTGCTCCCTGCTGCTAGGCCTTTTCATGGTTCATTGCTTATAACGTCCTAAAACCTATATGAATTTCGTTCTTGTGAGATTTTTATGGGTAACATCTGATGCCTATTGCCTGAAAAAACAGATCTTAAAAAAAAAGGGCAAAGCAAAGATGAAATATAAGTCTGATAATCTGTGTTATAGTAGTGGCCTCAGATTAGTCAGAGGCCCTTCTAGAATTTGTGAAACTGTGTCTGAAAAAGCTATCATCTGCCCTATCACGGTACTCAAAACTGTTGTTAGCTTTTCAGTCTTACGGGAGAATGTGTAAGGTATAGTTATTATGAACACATCCACCACAACTTCACAGAGGCTGCTTTCTGATATAAGCTCCAGGAGAAAGCTAGTGCCTGAATGTCTTTGAAATGAGCTGCTGCAGCAGACGTTTCAAGTGCTACCAGTGTTGGATGATGATGGTGATGAATTTATTTTCTGTAACTGGATAGACTACAAGATAAGAATAGAAATAAGCAGAGTATGTCCTGACTGACTGTTACCTAGTCAAGCTTTGAAAAACCAGACACCTTACATTGCATGAGACTGAGGAAATTTATCAAGAAATTAAAACTGCACTTTACAAGATATGGCGTTCTACACACGATATTGCCTACCATTATCTTTCAATTTATCTTGACATTTAGGACATGCAGAACCTTACCCCCATTTCTCTCAGAAAATCTGCATAAAAATGGGTAGGTGATAGTAAAAACACTAATAGGCTATTTTCAGACTATCTATTTAGCATTTCTAGTGTGCAGGAATACTACTTCCCAAGGACGCTTGTGAGGAAGAGCCCCTTTACTAACAAGAAAGGTCATAGGATGTCAAACAAATGGAGTAGGGAAGGAGGAGGGAGTGAGTTATTGCAGTTCTGGCCCAGACCTCTGGGAAGATGTAGGAAAAGGTGACTTCTGCACAGATTCTTAGGGTATGACTATTCTGGAAATGTAGGTACTGTAGCAAAAATTCAGGCAATATGAGTCAACAAAGAATATGAGAAAGAACAGAAAAAATTCCATGATGTATCAAAATGCCAAAATTGCAAGTAAGTATAAAGTCAGAAGTAATTCCCAGTTCCTGGGGTTGAAAGAGAGTCTAGGAAGAGGTGGGTTGCCAACTTCTGAATGTGTTTGAAATAGATCTGACATAGTTTATTTGAAGAAGCCATTTTGTCTCAGTAGCTATCATTTCCCAGCATAATCTCTGGCCTTTGTGGGTTCTACAGGATGGAATTTATGGGAATTTTTTGTTGCTGCCGACTTGTTTGTATGGAAATGGAGGGAGATGGTAATATTTCAGGACAGGTCTTGTCTGATGGGGCATCTAGAGCTTGGAAATGGAAACTGAACAAACTGCATACCAGTTAGCATGAATCCCTTGCCACTGGGCCTTAAACATGCCCCAAACTGTTCTTTTTTTTAACTGCCTTGTTGGTTTTACTTCTTAATTTTATAATCTAGCTGCATCTTTCTTGTTTACAGCGCTATCCTAGCGCCCAAACACTAAGAGTATTAAGAATTTATCTTCCCATTTGTGTACTGTTCCATTATGTCCAATTCTGTTTGATTTTTCTCTGAGTTATGTTAAAGCTCCTGTTGAGTGAACATAGTCACTGCTGTATTATTTCTTCAGATATGGGTTCAAAAAGTAGAGGCAAAAGCGTGGCAGCAGGTACTGAATGTCACCTTTCAACAAGGTGGAAGCAGCACCTTGTTGTCACAGTTCTGTACCCTGGGAAATCAACCATATGAGCTGCAACCCACTCCATGCTCAGCACACACGTGGACACGTCCATGATCTTGCTTCCTTTTTGCTGGCAGCTTGTCCCCCTTACAGTGTTCTCGCCACAAAAGACTGAGCAACTTTCTTTCCCGACCTTAAACACTTACTGTCTAATTTCCCACCAACTGAGAGAAGGCCATCACTGGTATTAGAGATCTGTTCAGGTGCCCTGAAAAGAGTAGCATTTAGAAACTGTGGCTAAACATACTCCTAAGCTGTATAATGAAAACTAATGTAGCCTGCAGCGTTTTGTTTTCCTAACTTGATTAAATTGTGAGATGCTAAATGGGTGGATGTTGGTACAGGCATAAATAAATCAAAGTAAGTTTACTGCAATGCTCTAAGTTTATATGCAGATTGTAAAATTAAGCCATTACAATGCTGCCACCCTGATTTATTTAATTTGACCCGAGACATTTGTTAGTCAGGACATTCTAGATCTCTTACAAAGGCACACTCATGAGAATTAAATGTTTCCACTAAGTCAAGCTACTTCAATATTGACATTCTTTCCTAGAACCAAAGAAGGGCATGGCTAGGATTTCCATAGAAAAACACTTCTTTCAGTAGGTATTTTTCTTGTTTTGCTTATTGCCATTACTGCAAGCTAAATCAGACTCTGTTCTCTTTTAGCTTCTGAAACTGTATTCGGTTGTACTTCCCAAGAGCTTGCTCAGCGATGCCAACACATTATGGAATCAATGGGGAACAGGAAGAAGACAAGCAGGAAACTGTAAGTATCCAATACAAATGTATTTCTATGACTTTATAATGGCTTGAGCAGATGTGATATTCTATCTTCATCTGGGTGTATACGGTTATTAATATTTTAAGACATTTCCTGACCAGAGTTTTGCTGCTGCTGTTGCTAATGAGTAACCCTTTGTTTATTTCCTATGTCTTCAAAATGAATAGTCATCCTCATCCATGTAATAAACAACATGTTCCTCTTTCAAAAAAACTGTATTTTTTTTTTGAAAGAACTGCCTTATCCCTTCTGTTTGACTGTGTAACCATGTGTATTTGGTTAGTTACCCATAATGAATTTTTGGGAGTGAATGCATTCATTTGCCTTAGTTTTAGACCTAAATAAAAATTATGACTTTATGAGATTTGAAAATTTTAAGTTATTTATCTCCTGTTCCTCAGCTTATTGAAAAATGGAGCAGAAATAAGTCTGGTTATTTGGTAGAGAGATGAGAAGCAGAGAGGAATTCCTCTAGAGAAAAATACAAATTGTCTCTGATTCTCATTGCCAGTCTGGTCCCCCTATAATTGTTCAGCATATCTTCCTTACAAGCTGAAGGTCATACCCACCAACTGGTAAAGCTTTGGGAAACATTGTGCTCAGCAAAGATTGAGAAGGAATGGCGTCGGCAGCATATGGTTTCTGAGAGGGTAACTTGGGCACATCTAATCAATTCTCTGCCACTTCAGGAACCTCAGGAAATGGTGGTGTATTGATGTCTCCCTGATTTAAGGCCTGTGGTGCAGTTTAGCCTCCAGAGAGCTTGATACAGGATTCTGAAGTGAAATACAATGACGGGAAGTCACACTAGATGATCTAATGGTAGAAATCATCAATAGATGAACTAATGGTACTTTCCAGGTTTAAGAAGCTATGAGTTTACCAGCAGGGTTATAAGTGAACACTGTCATAATCATCATCATTACTAGCAGTGTTTATATACATGTGTGGGATGTGATGTTCTTTATTTTCATGTAATTAGTGATTCTGTAGAGCTCGCTCCTGACTTTGTGCATCTCTTCTCAAATGCATCTACTAACGTCTGGTAAAATATTTAATTTTAATTTAAAAAAAAAAATGAATAGGGGGTTAAGATGACAAAAATGGCTTTTTTAAAAATATAGTATATACAAGAAATCCAAGTCAATTGTGAGCAACATGGGAGAGGTGAGTTTTTAAGAGAGCATTAATTATCAGTAGGGGAAGAACCATGCATATGGCTTCAGGAGCTTGTACTATCAGAGAAGATGCTTGAGAAACAGATAATAGAGGTGATTTGTGAATGACTGACAGACCAGTAGACAAGATTAGACATTAGCAAATGTGGATGATAACACAAAGCTTGACAAAGAGAGAGAGAGTCAAGGGATAGTAACATAGAACTTGGAAGCTGATGACAAGGAACTTGAGTTTGCAACTGATGATTAGAAGGGACTCTGAAAATGAAGATTGATATGGTGAAACTGATGAGTTACAAAGACAAACTTTGGCTGTATTTTGCATATTGAGAGGAAAGAAAACAGTAGTAGACTGGACAAGAAATTTAGTAAAGGAGATGGAATGAAAATACCCAGAAAAGGGAGGAAAAGTTTGCGTGGTCTCTGGTTACACAGGCAAGGGTGAGGATAAGGAAGGAGGCAAAGAACAATCTTTAGGTTGTTACACAACACCTATTTTCTGGATTGTAGGTTTGTACAATGTATAGATATAGAGTAAGATGTTACCGTCAGTGATGGAGAGTAGAAGAAATACGAGGAAAGAACAAGAGTCCCTGTGCCATAGTTACGGAGAGAAACAAAGAAAGTCCATTAATTAGGCAGCTATCTCCTTATTCCTGGTCTCTATTTTGTTTTGAGAAACTACTGCTGGACACAGGTGAGAATTTACTCTCTTGAACATGCATGTCTGTCGTTTGTGTGTGTGTATGAAGACTTGAGCTAGGCCAGTTTTGGAGAAATTTCAGTTAGTATCTAGTGAAGGCTTCTCTTAAGAAAAACTTTAAAGTAAAATTCACCCTGTTAATGCAGAGAGACTAGAAGAAAGAATCAAAGACGAAAGAAAGGAGAAAATGTTCAGATTTTGAAATGTTTTTGCAATGCTGAAGGCCTCTCAGAAGGTCATATGGTGTAGCCTTACAATTTGAAGATGTTCTGCTAGTATTAATTTTTATCTTTTAGTTGTGTTTTGCACCTAATTATTTGCCCACTTGCTTAATAAAATGAGTTGAGATCCTCAGACAAAAGCTATTATTTAAAATGCAAATGATCTTCTGTACTTATTTTATTTAGGGAGTTAAAGAACTCTATGAATAGAAGGGCCAGACAAACCGCTGTAAAATTTCTAGTCCATTACTTTGGAAAATCCTTCCCTTTGCCCTCCCTCTCTTAACCGCAACCACACATATATCTGCTATTTTGAGGAATGCCAACATAGTTCTCGGTTGTATTTTCCTTGCAGTTTTAGTGGTTAGAAATCGAATTCTTCATCCTCTGCTCTGGTTCATATTTTTTAAGCTAAATCAAACTCATATGCCAGTCTCTAATTGGCTAATGCATGCCACATACAATCTTGTTGCTTAAGTTTAAGCCATATACTGAGAATGATATCATAACTTGATAAAATATCAACTATGTACCAAGCTAAAGCCAGTGTAAATAGCTATCAGTGGCAGCAGCAGAATTGTGAAAGGCAGGAAACATCAGCTAACTTAGCTCATTTTGACAAGAAAATAACTTTTTCAGTCTAAAAGTAGTAGTTCTTTAGTGCTGCAAATATACAAAGTGTGCTATCTGTTGACAACATGTTAGTTAATGACAAATGAGTCTAACCCCACCACTAATCATAAACTGCTATAGCTCTACTAAAATTCATACAGCTCCTCTAATTTTCATCAATTAGACATCTGTCCCCAAATCTGACAACGAGCAATACTGGTAGAGTGGGCCTTTTTTGACCCACGGAGACTCCTTTTACATGTCCCTGACTGTTGTGACATCCACTACTTCAGCATTCCAAAAATAAACAGGACCCTTCCCAGTGAATGTGAAATACATCTGCCGAACTCTTTCCTTACTTATCAGCTTGATCATGTTGCCTCCGCCTTTCATGTATCTCTACCGGCTCCTCATCTGGTACCGCATCAGGTTTAAACAGCTTGCCACCACTTTCACAGCCTTGTGTGTAAGAACAGCTTGCCCTCCTTAGCTGTCCTCCCGCAACAAACTTCCTGTTCCCAATCCTCCCCATCTGCTCCTCCAGTATTCCCAAATCATCTGCTTCTCATATTATCACCATCTTTTTTTTTTTTCATGCT